>NC_054875.1:51149888-51169888 GCF_018320785.1 Cheilinus undulatus
CTGGGTGGATGTAGAGCAGCGTGCTCTGGGTGGATGTAGAGCAGCGTGCTCTGGATGGATGTAGAGCAGCGTGCTCTGGGTGGATGTAGAGCAGCGTGCTCTGGGTGGATGTAGAGCAGCGTGCTCTGGGTGGATGTAGAGCAGCGTGCTCTGGGTGGATGTAGAGCAGCGTGCTCTGGGTGGATGTAGAGCAGCGTGCTCTGGGTGGATGTAGAGCAGTTTTTGATGTCCTCTCTGAGTCCTCTTAGGTCATCTTGTCCCTCGCTCTCAGACATTTCTGCAGATTCTCTGAATCTGTTGATGATTTTATGGACTGTAGATGGAGGGAGATCCGAGTCTTCGCTTTTTTATTTTTAGGAACATTTTTCTGAAACTCCTCCAGTTTTTAAACTCAGTTTTTTTTTTTTACAGGTTGATAAACTTCTGCCCATCTTTACTTTTGAGAGACTCTGCCTCTCTAAAATGCTCCTTTTATACCCAGTCATGTGACTGACCTGTTGCTGTGTTGCTGCTATCTGATTCAACATGAGCTCATATTTTTCTGAAATATTAAAATGTCTCAGTTTAACACTGATCCGTTGTGAATCAGATCTGGGTTTATGAGGTGTGACAATCATCGAGCTCTGCCTTCATTTACATGTTACACAGCGACCCAGCTTTTTTGGAGGAGGGTTTGTACTGATCATCAGATTTCTGATGTAGAGTGAAGCTCCATCAGTAACACTGTGGTGTTTATGGTCCTTCAGATCAGCTGTCTCCGTGTTTACCTGAGCCGTAGAGCTGACTGAGGAGGAGGAGGAGTCAGGCTCTCTGGTGACCGGCGTGCTCCATCTCCCTCTCTCTGTTGACCCTGGTACATTATCAGAGATCCTGGAGGAGGGAACAAGAGAGAGTGAAAACAGAGGATGCAGACTGTCAGACTGCAACCACAGAAAACAAATGGAAGATTGAATCTGTTTCTACTCTGCACTGGTTTATAATAAAGTTACTTCTAGACTCCATAGATCCTTTATGATGCTTTAAGGCTGTCAAACATCAGTGAACTGAAAGTAACATTTAAAAAGCACAGGCCGCTTCCTTGGTCAGCTCTCATGTTAAATCAGCTGATCTGTGGTAGACCGCTGTTCAGTAAAGTGTAGAGATTGTTCTCTGGTATGTAGAAATGACGTGATGATGTCTGCTGGGTCCATTTACAGCTGCAGGGGTGTAAACTTTCTTCCTGACCTCGTCAGGCTTTCCTGCATCAGCGGGATCAGGTGACTGAAAATAACCTTTAGTAATACTAACAGTGTTTGCTGTGACCCCCCCCCCTTTTAGTTTCCACTCTGCCTGATTTCCTCCATGCCTGGCTCTCAGCCATGTTTCCCCTCCTTCAGGTGTTTGGAGTTGGTGTTAGGGTGGGGCTGTGAGGAGTCGTCAGCTGATTGCTGCTCACCTGAGCCTCATTCAGCCTTCATTCATCCATGCATTCCTGACACGACTGATAGCTCACATTTACACAGCACATCAGTTATTTGATAAGTTTGATCATTTGTTACAAATAAACATCATTTTGTTTTTCCTTTAAACTACATGTGGACTCCCTCTTTGTTGCTTCCCTGAGCCAGGTCCTAACATCGGCAGTTTCTTATGAATGCTCTGATAAACCATCTCTCTGCGGGGGTGTGCAGCTGTTCAGTGGGAGAGGGAGAATATGTGGGAGCTCTTTTCATCAGTTCAGAGAAAAGCTCTTTTGTCCACGTTGGATTCAATCAGAATGAAACGCCCTGTTCTCACTAGCACGCTCTCAACACTGCATGTGTTCAAGGATTTCATAAAGGCATTCATCTGAGCCGTTTTCATCTGAACATGAAGGGGTTAACAGTCACTGAGCATGGGCAGAGACAGTCCAGGGACACAGCAGGTATGGAGGTGAGAAGTGTGGGCCACCCACTGGAAGAATGTGAGATTAATCAGAGATTAATCAGAGATTAATCATGGCCAATATCAACATCATTTGGCTTTTTGAAAGAGAAAGACAACAGCCTCTCTTTAATGCCAACATGAAAACAGCTTTCTACAGAGTGGTGTCAATGGTAGCCATGAATCCTGATGAACCAGTGACTGGAGCTTCCAGACTCAGGTGTTTTTATCCTCCAATCACAGAGACACATTCACTAGAGCAGTTTACTAACAGGAGGAGGTCCTTGCCTATTTTTATACTAAGAGGAGCTCACACTTCTCTGCTGTACCGGATGAATTTAAACACTGCAGAGTTCCAGACGTAGACCTGATCAAACAGGGTCCATCTGAGCTTAAGTCTGGCGGAATATCTGTCCTGTTCACCAACAGCAGCCTGACTGAGGCCGGATCAGAGAGAGGACCGGTCAAACGCTCTGGAAACATGGAAAACACCTTTTTATTCTTCATGATGGGCTCGGAGCCAGATCCTCCTAAACCATGACCCATGTCTGCAGAGATTCATGCAAACATCAAAACTAAGGACCAGCGCCAGCATCGGTCTGGAGCATCCAGACAGGAAGTGACTAGTCTTTTTACTACTGGGATTTTTCTGCAAGAAATTCAGACCAATCAGAGCAGTTCACTCCTCCATCACACATTCAGGCCTTCTTGTAAATGAGCCCACGTGAACACGGACCATACTTCAGCTAATCCATGCTGCATGGTCCTTGATTTGGACCATAGAAAACACCCTACAGGTGTGAGAATGCCTGGTTAGACTAGAATTATTAGATATAGATGGAGTTTGCATGTTCACAGAATGAAGCAGCAAAAAAGTGATTTCATGCTGCAGTCGATGGATCAGATTTTAACAAAGCTTGGTGTTTATGATGAAGACTGCTTCATTTCATTCATGAGTGTCTCCTTAAACTCTGAGCCAGTCCCGTTCTGTCCCGCTCTCTCTCCATCCAATCATCCTGCTGCTGTCAGATTTTAAAATCTCCTCTCCTCTGCAGTACAGCCCTCCTCCTCCACCCCAGCTACCTCCACTACATCTCATCAGGCCCAGCTCCTCAGAAGTCCTTCCTCATCTAATCCTGCTCCTTCCATCACCAGGACCAGACTCCAGACTCCAGAGGGGGTATGCTATCCTGCTGTTGGCCTCACTGCCCCTCAGGAACACAAAGACATGACTGATAATCCCTGTTTACTGGCGCTCAGTCTCAGTAAACACTCCCTTAGGTCAAAATGGACATAATTTTACACAAAACTCAAAAACAATCATTTTGTACAGCCCATTTTTTGAGTTTTGTGTAAAATTATGTCCATTTTGACCTAAGGGAGTGTTTACTGAGACTGAGCGCCAGTTTTGACTTTTTTCTCCTGTTTTTTGTGTTGTTCCAATGCACATTAAGGAAATAAACACTTGTATACCAAAAACATTTGTAGCTGCAACAATTTCTGGGAGAAATGGTGAATTTTCTGGAAAAGTTCCAGGGGTGCCAATACTTTGGTCCATGACTGTAGATCTTCCCCTTTAACAGCTCCATCATGTTAGACACAGTCAGTCCCAGCACACAGAGATCTGCAGGTTACAAGACCTCCAGCAGGAGGAAGCTTCCAGATCCTCAGCTGCAGAGAGAGACTGCAGGGCTGCTCTGCTTCAGTGTCTGGGCTGTTGGAGTAAAAAAGAGCATATTTTAAATCCGTGAGAGGGAAATCAAACTGCTCCATGTTTCTGATCAGGAGGAAGAGGAGGGAGGACTGCTTCATCTTCAGTCTGTTAGTCGCAGTATAATGAACTCACATATGTCAGGGCTGTAACTGAGATTAATCACACTAACTGAGATTAATCAAGGTTCACCATTAGTGCACCACCTTTTTCTGCTTTATCGTCTTTCTGAGGTCCCTGCCAGCGTCTCCCTGCAGACACACAGATGTAGACCAGGTCTCATTTACCTTTGAACCCTCACACCCCTCAGTGGACATCTATAATTATGAAGATCAGAGTCTTTTACAGCTAATGGATCATCTGTGAGATTCTGAGAAGACATTCAGAAACATCATTCCTAACCTGATGAACACACTCACTAAAACAGTACCAGAGCTCAGAGCTCAGTGGTCTCCCTGCAGTCCTGACCCCAGTGATCGGCCCGACATCCTCCCTGCAGAGAAGTCAAACATGCTGATGCAGAACGAGCTCAGTCTTGTCTGCTAGGCTGTTTTTCTCTTCTTTATGATGGGAGCAGAGGAGAGAGACTCCACGGGGGTGTCAGATTCAGAATCCCTCTGAATGTTAGAGGACAAACCTGCAGGAAGTTCTAAAGATCCTGGACTCTTACCTCTACAGCAGCCGCTCAGATCTAGACTAGATCCTCATATAAGGAGACTCTAGTCTCTGTAGACCGTTTAGACCCCTGCATTTATCACAACAGATTTTCATCAGTGGACGTTGTGTAGTTTTAGGAGCCCTGTTCTGGGCTCAGATAAATATCTGATAAAACTCCAGGAGTCTGCAGAGAATGTGAAATCCAGGCTCAAAAACACAGAAGCGTTCCTCAGAGCCTCACTACAGCAGGAGAGCCAGAATGGGAGGGGTCAGCTGATGGTTACGGGTCAGCAGCTGGATTTTTATGGGCACCTGGTGCTCTTTCCAAAGACCTGATCCAGCTCACAGCTGGGTGTCCAGGATGAGGACCCGGTGGTGGGGACAGCTGTGTGCGTCACGGAGGGGTCAGATGGGAGGATACCTGGAGAGATGGGACAGAGTCCTGGACCAGGCCTGGAGGATGGCCATCAGGAGGCCAGAGCGGGACAGGACCAAGGCTGAGCAGCAAATACGCTCCCATACCTGAAACCTGATCCAGGCCCCCCATCTAATGTTCTGTTAGCTGAAACCGTAGCTGTACTGTGGATCTCCAGCTGAATCAACAGCAGACTCTTTCATCTGTGTCTGGTTCAGCATGTTTGGAGCGTTTTATGAAATATGGCTGCAGCGGTCTGATCAGACCGGGACACCAGAAGAGCTAAGATCCAGACTGGAGGATTTCAGAGGAGGAGGAGTCCACCTCCCTGACCGCCCCTCTCAGTCAGGGTGATGGAGTTTATGGATGTGAAATACCTCCAGAGATACGTCTGTAGGCATTTCTGGAGCTTAATGGACCAAACACACGTCTCTTATCAAAATAATCGGGACGCTGGTCCCTGAGGTGGAAGTGGATTCCTGGTTGGTCACCAGAGAGCAGATGACAGCCAACCAGAGGTGTTAATTTAACATGTTTGATAACTGATGGGGGGTCACACTGACTGTTGTCATGGATACCTCACATTAATTCAATTCAATTTTGTTTACATACCACATTTTATACAAATGTAAACTCAATGTCCTTTACAGAGGATAAATTCAGATGCAAAACAAACATACAAAGAGCAACAAAGATACACTGTTGATTCAAGAAAAAATGAATTTTTGCAACAATCTGTATATTTTGCGTATACTAATGTTGGGATCTCCTAAAAGGAGCATATTGAAATCCATAGACAAGTTTAAACACAAAGATAACCTAACAACCAAAGGGTTGTGAGAAAAGCAGTGTTTTAAGGCCACTTTTGAAGGAACTGAGTGTTTCAGCAGATCTCAGGTCAGCAGGCAGTTTGTTCCAGAGGACAGCACCATAGTGACTGAATGCACCGTTGCCAGATTTGGTTTTAATTTTAGGTACACTGAGGAGACACATGCCTGATGATCAGAGAGGTCTGATGGGATGGTAGTCAGTGAGAAGGTCAGAAAGATATTGGGGTGCCATAGCATTCAGAGATTTATTAACTAGAAGTAGTATTTTGAAATCAACTCTGTGCTGGACAGGAAGCCAGTGAAGGTGTTTTGGTACAGGTGTAATATGTTCTGTTTTTCTTGTCCTTGTAAGCACTCTGGCAGTAGCATTTTGGAAAAGCTGGAGCCTTCCAGTTGACTTTTTAGGAAGTCCGGCAAAAAGGGCGTTGCAGTAATCCAACCTGCTGGATATAAATGCATGAACCAGCTTTTCGGAGTCCGACTGGGACATGAAGTGCCTTAATTTAGAAACGTTTTTCAGGTGGTAAAATGCTGTTTTTGTAATAGCTGTTATATGGTTTTGGAAGTTTAGATCTGAATCAATGATGAGACCTAGGTTTCTGCTCACTGTGCTGTAGAGGGAATGGTGACATGGATATGAACTCTTGCCTCTGTTTTTGAGGGCCTACTATTAGTATTTCAGTTTTGTCTTTGTTTAGTTGTAGGAAATTATGGGACATCCATTTGCTTATTTCATTAAGGCATCTTACAAGGTAATGTACAGGACTGTGATCATCAGGAGAAGGTGAAACGTACAGTTGAGTATCATCGGCATAGGTATGGTAGGAAACTTTGTGTTTCTGTGTGATAGAACTCAGGGGTACCATGTAGAGACTAAAGAGCAGTGGTCCAAGAACTGAACCTTGTGGCACACCACAATGAATGTTAAAGTTGTCAGATGTGAAATGGCAAGTGATACAGAAAATGTTCTTTCTTTCAGGTATGATGTGAACCATTGAAGGACAGATCCGGATAGGCCAAAGTGATTTTCCAGTCAGTGTAAAAGGATGTTATGATCAACTGTGTCGAATGCAGAACTTAAGTCTAGTAGTACTAGGACGGAGAGTTTGTTTGAATCACTGTTTATTTTGAGGTCATTGATTACTTTTACTAATGCAGTTTCAGTGCTGTGATTGGTTCTAAAACCTGATTGGTACGCACCATATAGATTATGGTAGGTGAGGTAACTGTGCAATTGTTTGAAGACAATTTTTTCAACGATTTTACTCATGGCAGGAAGGTTGGAGATAGGTCTGTAACTGTTGATTATTGATGGGTCAAGTTTGTTGTTTTTTGGCAGTGGAGTAATGATGGCATGTTTAAGAGAAGAGGGGAAAACTCCAGACTGAAGTGATGTATTAATAATGTGAAGAAGATCACCCAACAGGCAGCAAGAGACACATTTGAAAAGTTTTGTAGGGATTGGATCTAGAGGACCGGTGGGTGTGTTAAGGTGCCGGATCACCTCCTCAAGATCACTAATGGTAACATTTGTAATCAAACATGCCAGCTTGGGTACTTGTCAGTGGGTTTAGGGAGCCTGGGTGGTTGGAAGTGTGAATATATGTTTTTCCAATGTTTGTTCTAATGGATGACATTTTTTCAATGAAGTAACTTGCAAACTCACTACATTTATCTGAGGAGAGAAACTCAGCTGGAATAGACCGTGGGGGGTTCAAGAGTTTATCGACTGTGCAGAACAGATAGTGAGTATCATTTTTGTTATCATTTATCATTTTTGAGATATGTTGTTGTCTGGATATTTTCAGTTCTGAATTATAGCAAGTACACTTCTGTACATGCCATAGTATACTTGCAGTTTGTATTTACGCCATTTACGTTCTGCCTGTCTGCAAGATCTTTTTAACATCCTTATTTTTTCCCCATTTCTCCATGGGGCCTTTGGTTTTCTTTTGTTCACTTTGGTTTTAATGGGAGCAATGTTTTCAATGATCTGACCTACAACAGAGTTGAAGTTGTCCATCATTTCATTACATGATGAAGTAATGGGCAGCTTGTGGTTTGTGTACTCCTGAATAAACATGTCAGAGGTGTTGTCGTTCATAAAATGCTTATTTGTGATCCTGACTACATTGTTATGGCTGGCTGTGCAGGTCATGTCAAATTATATGTACAGTGATGGTCAGAAAAGGCAACATCTACAATATCAGTGATTCTAATTTTACTCTGGAGACCTCTGGACTAGTCCTAGTTTATGTGTAGGACCGATAACATGCTGAGTGAATTCAAATGTTTCTAGTATATTTACAAATGATTTTGTGTCAGGATTTGCAGGATTGTCAATGTGAATGTTGAAGTCACCAGAGAGGACAATGCACTCATAATTAACAGAGATTGTTGACAGAAGATCAGCAAATTCATCAGTAAAACCCTTTCTTAATCTGGGGGGTGATACATTGTAATTAGCAGTGTGGGTACCACCGATTTAATCACCACAGCTAAATATTCAAAAGTTGGGAAATCACCAAGAGAGACAGTTTGACAGTTCAGGAGGTTTTTGTAAAGAAATGCAATTCCCCACCTTTTCTATTATTTCTTATTATTAAACTTAGAACTTAAAATTAGAGTTTAATTTTTGTCTTTCTAGTCCTGTATCAGTTAAAGTTCCTGCAGCATGAGCTCCTTTCCGCTGTGGCTGTCCTGATTAAAGGATGTTTAGAGCGCCACTGTGCTCTGCAGGGCTGATGTTTGACCAGCCTTTAAAGAGAAGAAGTCCAGGAAAGACTAAAGGGTTAAAGAATAGCCGAGGGCTCATTTAACCCCTAGCTTGCCTCAGTGTTTCTCCTCTGGTCCCGTGGTTCTCTGGTCAGGGGCGGATCCTCATCAGCTGCAGCGTTCAGGCTGACTCTGGCGTTCTTGTTAATGAGCAGAAATGTTTTCTGTCCACCGTGGAAGCTCCAGAAGGATTTCAGGACAAACAATGACAGAAGAGGACAAATGTGGGCAGATGAGTTTTCCTGCTTAGACTGCAGCCGACTTTCGTGTTGAATGTGGTTTCTGACGACAGCTGCCCCCCTCTCTCACATAGTCCTCTGTCCTGTAGTGGCGCGGCTGACTTTAACCCTGGTCTTTCACTGGCTATGAAGATGCAGGGATGGATGTAGGGATAGCTGGCCATGACAGAGAGCCATGGGGATGATTCACAGGCTGATGTTAGGATAGAAGGAGGGTCAGTGAGCTCAGGTATCATGACTGAGGATGTAGAGTTCTGTAATCTGCACCTACATACTAGTAGAGTCTCTGGTATGACTCTGATTTTAGTTTATCTGAGAGGGAGCTCTCATCCCAACACCAGTCTGATCCTCTCCTCTTCCTCTACTTAGTTTTTCTGCCATTGGACAGTGAGCTCTGTGTGCATAGGAGGGGAGGTAGATGATTTGTCCACCCCCACAACACCAGCTCTATCTTTGTTAGTCTGGGATCAGACCTTCACCTCTCTGCTCTAGCTGCTGTTTTCAGGTATAAATCTGGTACCCTCAGCTGTCTGCAGTCTCACCAGGATAAACACGCGTGACAGCAGTCTGTGTTCTCCATGATGGTTCCTCCTCTCAGACACTAGGCCGCCTGTCAGGAACATCTGCAGCAGAATCAGACCTGTCAGAGACAGACGGTCCTCTTCACAGACGGGACCCTTTCCTGCTGATCACCAACAACAGACCTGGTCTCCAGTCTGCAGGAAAAACCTACTTAGAAAACCACTTCAGTGTCAGATCCTGATCCACAACCTGGTCTTTGGTCATCCTGCTACATTCAAACCACTGCAGCCCTCTCTCCATGACACCATCACTGGTTGTCCTTCACTCTCCTCCTCTTCATCATCATCTTTAGTCATGCCCAGATTTAATTCTAAATTAGCCGAACTGTCCCTTTATTAGTGGAAACCATTTCTGCTTTCATTCTAATCCTGATTGGTCGATCATTTCCAACCCTTTGTTCAGGTTCTTGAATGTTCTAGAAGTTTCTGATGGTCATGGTCCAGATAGTTCCTGGTCTTGAACCTCCTCTTTAGTTCCATTCAAACACACGAGACCGTGACCTGCAGAGTTCCCCTCAGCTGAAGAAGCTGCTGTTTGCTTCAGTGTCAACATAAACGTAGCTAATCATCCACATTTGAGCTGATCACTTTAGCAAGTACACGAGAACTTCAGGAACGAGCCAGGAACTACAGACGTCACTGAAGGAACCTTAGAGCCAGACCTCTGATCTACAACCCTCAGAGACACTAAGAACTACCGGGTTGTCCTCAGAGCAGCAGGAACGTTATTTAACAGATGAACAATAATCTAACAAACATCCATCATCTCTGAATCCACAGGCCTTTAGTCCAGAACCATCTCTGACTCCACGGTCCTTTAGTCCAGAACCATCTCTGACTCCACGGTCCTTTAGTCCAGAACCATCTCTGACTCCACGGTCCTTTAGTCCAGAACCATCTCTGACTCCACGGTCCTTTAGTCCAGAACCATCTCTGACTCCACAGGCCTTTAGTCCAGAACCATCTCTGACTCCACAGGCCTTTAGTCCAGAACCATCTCTGAATCCACAGGCCTTTAGTCCAGAACCATCTCTGAATCCACAGGCCTTTAGTCCAGAACCATCTCTGAATCCAAAGGCCTTTAGTCCAGAACCATCTCTGAATCCACAGGCCTTTAGTCCAGAACCATCTCTGACTCCACGGTCCTTTAGTCCAGAACCATCTCTGACTCCACAGGCCTTTAGTCCAGAACCATCTCTGAATCCACAGGCCTTTAGTCCAGAACCATCTCTGACTCCACGGTCCTTTAGTCCAGAACCATCTCTGACTCCACAGGCCTTTAGTCCAGAACCATCTCTGACTCCACGGTCCTTTAGTCCAGAACCATCTCTGACTCCACGGTCCTTTAGTCCAGAACCATCTCTGAATCCACAGGCCTTTAGTCCAGAACCATCTCTGAATCTACAGGCCTTTAGTCCAGAACCATCTCTGAATCCACAGGCCTTTAGTCCAGAACCATCTCTGACTCCACGGTCCTTTAGTCCAGAACCATCTCTGAATCCACAGGCCTTTAGTCCAGAACCATCTCTGACTCCACGGTCCTTTAGTCCAGAACCATCTCTGACTCCACAGGCCTTTAGTCCAGAACCATCTCTGAATCCACAGGCCTTTAGTCCAGAACCATCTCTGAATCCACAGGCCTTTAGTCCAGAACCATCTCTGAATCCAAAGGCCTTTAGTCCAGAACCATCTCTGAATCCACAGGCCTTTAGTCCAGAACCATCTCTGACTCCACGGTCCTTTAGTCCAGAACCATCTCTGACTCCACAGGCCTTTAGTCCAGAACCATCTCTGACTCCACGGTCCTTTAGTCCAGAACCATCTCTGACTCCACAGGCCTTTAGTCCAGAACCATCTCTGACTCCACGGTCCTTTAGTCCAGAACCATCTCTGACTCCACAGGCCTTTAGTCCAGAACCATCTCTGAATCCACAGGCCTTTAGTCCAGAACCATCTCTGAATCCACAGGCCTTTAGTCCAGAACCATCTCTGAATCCAAAGGCCTTTAGTCCAGAACCATCTCTGAATCCACAGGCCTTTAGTCCAGAACCATCTCTGACTCCACGGTCCTTTAGTCCAGAACCATCTCTGACTCCACAGGCCTTTAGTCCAGAACCATCTCTGACTCCACGGTCCTTTAGTCCAGAACCATCTCTGACTCCACAGGCCTTTAGTCCAGAACCATCTCTGACTCCACGGTCCTTTAGTCCAGAACCATCTCTGACTCCACGGTCCTTTAGTCCAGAACCATCTCTGAATCCACAGGCCTTTAGTCCAGAACCATCTCTGAATCTACAGGCCTTTAGTCCAGAACCATCTCTGAATCCACAGGCCTTTAGTCCAGAACCATCTCTGACTCCACGGTCCTTTAGTCCAGAACCATCTCTGAATCCACAGGCCTTTAGTCCAGAACCATCTCTGACTCCACGGTCCTTTAGTCCAGAACCATCTCTGAATCCACAGGCCTTTAGTCCAGAACCATCTCTGAATCCACAGGCCTTTAGTCCAGAACCATCTCTGACTCCACGGTCCTTTAGTCCAGAACCATCTCTGAATCCACAGGCCTTTAGTCCAGAACCATCTCTGAATCTACAGGCCTTTAGTCCAGAACCATCTCTGACTCCACGGTCCTTTAGTCCAGAACCATCTCTGAATCCACAGGCCTTTAGTCCAGAACCATCTCTGAATCTACAGGCCTTTAGTCCAGAACCATCTCTGACTCCACGGTCCTTTAGTCCAGAACCATCTCTGAATCCACAGGCCTTTAGTCCAGAACCATCTCTGAATCTACAGGCCTTTAGTCCAGAACCATCTCTGACTCCACGGTCCTTTAGTCCAGAACCATCTCTGAATCCACAGGCCTTTAGTCCAGAACCATCTCTGAATCCACAGGCCTTTAGTCCAGAACCATCTCTGACTCCACGGTCCTTTAGTCCAGAACCATCTCTGAATCCACGGTCCTTTAGTCTACAACCATCCTGTAGAGAGCTCAGATATTTCTCCATCACCTCTCATGAAGCTGTCATCGCTCCATCAGTTTAGCTTCCTGGTGCGTCTCTTAACCAATCAGGTTCCATGTCTGGTCTGAGGCTGCTGCTCCTGGTTTATCTTCAGAGCCTGTCTGATTTCATATAAATCCTGAAATTAGAGACTCTGAGCCACATGGCTGCATCTCTGCAGGCTTTTCTGTTCAGTCTGATGTTTTCAGGCCTCCTTCACTTTATTCATTTCCTTTTGTTCCATCCTGATTCTTCAGTCGAGTTAATTCTTTTTTTCCCCTCATTTTTCCTGATTAAAAAAAGTCAGGAAATGAAAATCAGAGCTAAACTGAGGATCATATTTGTGTTTAACATCTACTGTCAGTCTCTGCTGCAGAGACTTAAATCAGACTTCAGAATCTTTATCTCTGACTGTGATCGTTAATAAATGTTGAAATGTGCCTTTAATGATGATTATTGATGTTCTGTTTATTCCAGTCAGGGTTTAACCTTCTGTCAGCTGTTTCCTGTCTGAACATCAGTGAAAACACCACAGAACAAGAGGATCAGTGTGAGACAGCACCGCCCTCTGGTGACCGTATTCTCTAATCACAAAGACTCAAATGTTTCATCGCCAAACTGACCACCTGGGGGCGCTCTTCCACCATTTTCTCACATGCAGACTCAGGTGCAGGAGAACATCTGAGCCATGTGGTGTCCCCTTAAACTGTCTCACACCAGCATGCTGCAGAGTCAGCACGCAGGGGTCATAGTAAGATGAAATCCCAGCTTCCTCTGTCCAGCTCTGTTCTCTAGCTGCTTTATTCTCCTCAGACAGATGTGTAGTCTGGTTTACCGGCTGCTGGTAAGACCGTTATCAGAGGTGTGATAGAAAAAAAGGATGTGAATATGAATGAATGTGAATATGTAACTTATTTATTCATTCATTCACTTATCTATTTATTTATATTTGTTATACTGTATACACTCATTATACATACACCCCCCCCAACACACACACACACACACATATATACATACCAAATAAATAAATAAATAAATCTACCAGTTGGATATAAAGCAGACTCTAATGTCCCAGACCTTGGTGGTCCTGTTGCAGGATCTGTTGATTTTTTTTTTTACTTTATTTTTTCCTAGTCCTAGAAATCTCAATCATACAGAGCCGTCCCATCTTTTTTGGTAACCTCCTCTTTCCCTGCTTGGTTTCCTCTGAACATTAACTTCCTGTGGAGATACAGCGGGCTGTCGTCATGACTGAAGGTCTGACCTTTAGCTGCCAGGAAACTCTAATCCATCCTGCCGGCCTCCAGCTGATCCCTGATCTGGTCCTCCATTTAAAGGATCTGTGGGGTGGCCCTGACACCGGTCCAGAGCCCCATGATCCCGATAACATCAGTAATCTGCATGTCAGGACCTCGGCTCTGAATGAAGGTTTCCTGGGAGTGAACAGGTCTCTGTGGATGAGTTTATTATCAGATCAGGATCAGAGCGCCTCAAATATGAGGGGAGGTCTCCTGATCATCAGCAGATACTGAGGGAGAAAATGACTCAATTATTTCATAATCAGAAGAAAATGACCCTGACCTCCCAGCTGGTGTCAGATTCTATTAGATTCAATGATGAAGGATATTTAAACTTTTTTTCTTATCCAGATTTTATAGACATGCATCTCTACAGTAATGGGGCAAATATGATTGAGAATTTCCACGAGGACTTCTAGAGCAGAGTCTGCTATTCCAGTCAGAGCTTGATGTGAGCTCACACTTATCATGTCTGTGTAATCTATTATTCTAGTGGAACTTTTTTATGTCTGTGTATCTATTATTCTAGTGGAACTTTTTTATGTCTGTGTATCTATTATTCTAGTGGAACTTTTTTATGTCTGTGTAATCTATTATTCTAGTGGAACTTTTTTATGTCTGTGTAATCTATTATTCTAGTGGAACTTTTTTATGTCTGTGTATCTATTATTCTAGTGGAACCTTTTTATGTCTGTGTAATCTATTATTCTAGTGGAACTTTTTTATGTCTGTGTAATCTATTATTCTAGTGGAACTTTTTTATGTCTGTGTATCTATTATTCTAGTGGAACTTTTTTATGTCTGTGTATCTATTATTCTAGTGGAACTTTTTTATGTCTGTGTATCTATTATTCTAGTGGAACCTTTTTATGTCTGTGTAATCTATTATTCTAGTGGAACCTTTTTATGTCTGTGTAATCTATTATTCTAGTGGAACTTTTTTATGTCTGTGTATCTATTATTCTAGTGGAACTTTTTTATGTCTGTGTATCTATTATTCTAGTGGAACCTTTTTATGTCTGTGTAATCTATTATTCTAGTGGAACTTTTTTATGTCTGTGTATCTATTATTCTAGTGGAAATCTTTTATGTCTGTGTATCTATTATTCTAGTGGAACTTTTCTATGTCTGTGTATCTATTATTATAGTGGAACTCTTTTATGTCTGTGTATCTATTATTCTAGTGGAACTCTTTTATGTCTGTGTATCTATTATTCTAGTGGAACTTTTCTATGTCTGTGTAATCTATTATTCTAGTGGAACTTTTTTATGTCTGTGTATCTATTATTGTAGTGGAACTTTTTTATGTCTGTGTAATCTATTATTCTAGTGGAACTTTTTTATGTCTGTGTATCTATTATTCTAGTGGAACCTTTTTATGTCTGTGTAATCTATTATTCTAGTGGAACTTTTTTATGTCTGTGTATCTATTATTCTAGTGGAACTTTTTTATGTCTGTGTATCTATTATTCTAGTGGAACCTTTCTATGTCTGTGTATCTATTATTCTAGTGGAACTTTTTTATGTCTGTGTAATCTATTATTCTAGTGGAACTTTTTCATGTCTGTGTAATCTATTACTCTAGTGGAACTCTTTTCTGTCTGTGTATCTATTATTATAGTGGAACTCTTTTATGTCTGTGTAATCTATTATTATAGTGGAACCTTTTTATGTCTGTGTAATCTATTATTCTAGTGGAACTTTTTTATGTCTGTGTATCTATTATTCTAGTGGAACCTTTTTATGTCTGTGTAATCTATTATTATAGTGGAACTTTTTTATGTCTGTGTATCTATTATTCTAGTGGAACCTTTTTATGTCTGTGTATCTATTATTCTAGTGGAACTTTTTTATGTCTGTAATCTATTATTCTAGTGAAACTTTTTTTATGTCTGTGTAATCTATTATTCTAATGGAACTTTTTTATGTCTGTTTAATCTATTATTCTAGTGGAACTTTTTTATGTGTGTGTAATCTATTATTCTAGTGGAACTTTTTTATGTCTGTGTAATCTATTATTCTAGTGAAACTTTTTTTTATGTCTGTGTATCTATTATTCTAGTGGAACTTTTTTATGTCTGTGTATCTATTATTCTAGTGGAACTTTTTTTTATGTCTGTGTATCTATTATTCTAGTGGAACTTTTTTATGTCTGTGTATCTATTATTCTAGTGGAACTTTTTTATGTCTGTGTAATCTATTATTCTAGTGGAACTTTTTTATGTCTGTAATCTATTATTCTAGTGGAACTTTTCTATGTCTGTGTATCTATTATTCTAGTGGAACTCTTTTATGTCTGTGTATCTATTATTCTAGTGGAACTTTTTTTATGTCTGTGTAATCTATTATTCTAGTGGAACTTTTTTATGTCTGTAATCTATTATTCTAGTGGAACTTTTCTATGTCTGTGTATCTATTATTCTAGTGGAACTCTTTTATGTCTGTGTATCTATTATTCTAGTGGAACTTTTTTTATGTCTGTGTAATCTATTATTCTAGTGGAACTTTTTTATGTCTGTAATCTATTATTCTAGTGGAACTTTTCTATGTCTGTGTATCTATTATTCTAGTGGAACTCTTTTATGTCTGTGTATCTATTATTATAGTGGAACTTTTTTTAATGTCTGTGTATCTATTATTCTAGTGGAACTTTTTTTATGTCTGTGTATCTATTATTATAGTGGAACTTTTTTATGTCTGTGTAATCTATTATTCTAGTGGAACTTTTTTTAATGTCTGTGTATCTATTATTCTAGTGGAACTTTTTTATGTCTGTGTATCTATTATTCTAGTAGAACTTTTTTATGTCTCTGTATCTATTATTATAGTGGAACTTTTTTATGTCTGTGTATCTATTATTCTAGTGGAACTTTTTTTATGTCTGTGTTTCTATTATTCTAGTGGAACTTTTTTTATGTCTGTGTATCTATTATTCTAGTGGAACTTTTTTATGTCTGTGTATCTATCATTCTAGTGGAACTTTTTTTTATGTCTGTGTATCTATTATTCTAGTGGAACCTTTTTATGTCTGTGTAATCTATTATTATAGTGGAACTTTTTTATGTCTGTGTATCTATTATTCTAGTGGAACCTTTTTATGTCTGTGTAATCTATTATTATAGTGGAACTTTTTTATGTCTGTGTATCTATTATTCTAGTGGAACCTTTTTATGTCTGTGTAATCTATTATTATAGTGGAACTTTTTTATGTCTGTGTATCTATTATTCTAGTGGAACCTTTTTATGTCTGTGTATCTATTATTCTAGTGGAACTTTTTTATGTCTGTAATCTATTATTCTAGTGAAACTTTTTTTATGTCTGTGTAATCTATTATTATAGTGGAACTTTTTTATGTCTGTGTATCTATTATTCTAGTGGAACCTTTTTATGTCTGTGTATCTATTATTCTAGTGGAACTTTTTTATGTCTGTAATCTATTATTCTAGTGAAACTTTTTTATGTCTGTGTAATCTATTATTCTAATGGAACTTTTTTATGTCTGTTTAATCTATTATTCTAGTGGAACTTTTTTATGTGTGTGTAATCTATTATTCTAGTGGAACTTTTTTATGTCTGTGTAATCTATTATTCTAGTGAAACTTTTTTTTATGTCTGTGTATCTATTATTCTAGTGGAACTTTTTTATGTCTGTGTATCTATTATTCTAGTGGAACTTTTTTTTATGTCTGTGTATCTATTATTCTAGTGGAACTTTTTTATGTCTGTGTAATCTATTATTCTAGTGGAACTTTTTTATGTCTGTAATCTATTATTCTAGTGGAACTTTTCTATGTCTGTGTATCTATTATTCTAGTGGAACTCTTTTATGTCTGTGTATCTATTATTCTAGTGGAACTTTTTTTATGTCTGTGTAATCTATTATTCTAGTGGAACTTTTTTATGTCTGTAATCTATTATTCTAGTGGAACTTTTCTATGTCTGTGTATCTATTATTCTAGTGGAACTCTTTTATGTCTGTGTATCTATTATTCTAGTGGAACTTTTTTTATGTCTGTGTAATCTATTATTCTAGTGGAACTTTTTTATGTCTGTAATCTATTATTCTAGTGGAACTTTTCTATGTCTGTGTATCTATTATTCTAGTGGAACTCTTTTATGTCTGTGTATCTATTATTATAGTGGAACTTTTTTTAATGTCTGTGTATCTATTATTATAGTGGAACTTTTTTATGTCTGTGTATCTATTATTCTAGTGGAACTCTTTTATGTCTGTGTATCTATTATTATAGTGGAACTTTTTTTATGTCTGTGTATCTATTATTATAGTGGAACTTTTTTATGTCTGTGTAATCTATTATTCTAGTGGAACTTTTTTTAATGTCTGTGTATCTATTATTCTAGTGGAACTTTTTTATGTCTCTGTATCTATTATTATAGTGGAACTTTTTTATGTCTCTGTATCTATTATTATAGTGGAACTTTTTTATGTCTGTGTATCTATTATTCTAGTGGAACTTTTTTTATGTCTGTGTTTCTATTATTCTAGTGGAACTTTTTTTATGTCTGTGTATCTATTATTCTAGTGGAACTTTTTTATGTCTGTGTATCTATCATTCTAGTGGAACTTTTTTTTATGTCTGTGTATCTATTATTCTGTGCTGTGAAATCGCCCACATTGGGTTTAAAACATGTTTCCTTCCCTGTGTGTCTTTATTTCTTTGAATTTCTCTCCTTACTTTTACCACATTTTGGAAACAAAAGGTAATGAAATAATCTCAGTCAGATGCTGGTAGGCCAGGTATATATATATATATATATATATATATGTATATATATATATATATATATATATATATATATATATATACATATATATATATATATATATATATATATATATATATATATCTCGTTCATTGACTGTCCTGCCCTGAAAGACAGACAGATGTTCACACAGATGTTCAGGTGTATTTTTGTGCTGAACATTCTCAGTGGAGGCGTTAAAAGTCGACTCTGCTCCAGAATGAAGACAGATCCAGCATCATTAAGGCCCACATATTCTCACAGCTGTTGTTTTTTACTGACAGAACAGACTCCAGCTGACGTCTGACGGCATTCAAAGTGTACATCTTTATTAACAATCATGTCACAGACACTGCAGAAAGCTGGCTGAGGACATGAAGCTTCCTCAGAGACTCAAAATCAGACCAACATGTCAACAGGGGGCGACAAAGGCTCACAGAAAAAAAAGACATGAAGAAGAAGAACAGACTTTACATAGCCCTCCTGTCCCATGGCTGTCAGAGCAGGTCCAGAGTCTGGATGTCAGGGCTGGTCCTGATCCACATCTGGACAGTTCTAGACTAAAATACTGATCTATGGTTTAAAGAGACCAGGGTTAGACTCTGTCATAGTCAGCTCTAGTCCTCTCTAGATTAGATAGAAAAACACATCTCTGCAGACCTTCAACATGCCATTAGCTCCTGTGATTTTTGTGCTAGCATCAAGCTAACATGGGCAGATGTGCATTCCAGTCCATCTTTAGATTGTCTTTAAGTAACTGGGATTTTCCCAGAGTGCCCCTCAGAATCACCTCCTGCTCAAAGGCAGACGTGTTTGCATCCATGTAAATCCTGTTTCTGTGATGAATGATGAGGATAACTGTCTATCCTGAGTCTGTCTGACTAACACAGCAGGCGTTCAGCCCTCTGAGGCCCTCAGTCCCTGGAGTCCAGAGTCCAGAGTCCAGTGAAGGTCAGGACCTTCTGCAGAGACCTATCTGGGCTCACTGCCTCCTTATTGATGGTTTCCTGTGATGGAGAGGAGCAGGAGTCTTAATTGTAGTCTTGGTCCTGCTGCAGGGTCAGCTCCACAGACAAACGTGTCATTACTGTCCTGAATGTCCCCGCCACCCGTCATTATCATCACAATCAATAACGCCGTTTCTCTCAGTATCCTCCCTCTCCGCCGTCAGAGCTGGGAACGTTGCTCCAGGCTCCTGTGAGTCCAGCTGAGACACAACAACATTTAAGAAGCTCGATCCATAAACCAGATCCACCCGGACCGCAGACCTGCCAAAACTGAAGGCACTACTCACGACAGACACAGAAGCCCGCCAAACCCACAAAAGAGCAGCCTGTCAGGGGCTCTGCCGGGGGGCAGACCAGACCTGAGAGGCATGTGCAAATTAAATCTTATTTTCTATTGCAGACAGAAAATAAATCTAAATAAAAATATGGCGGTAACGCACGAACCTGCAGCTCAAACAGCACGTTACTACAGACAGAAGCACAGAGGAGCAGGAGAGGGAGGAAGTGATGAAAACAATAGTTTTAATGCCCAAAGATGACCAAGACCAGAGAGAGAGATGAGCAGCATGATGAAACTGTGGAAGGGGAGTCTGAACCACAGATACATGCTCAGCCAGACATGAGGAAACTCTGATCTGTGATTCAAACATGCCAAACTAAAGAGAGCGGTGTCTGGGTTAAATCGTTTAATCTGACGACTTTAATCTGACTTTATTCAAGACTGACTTTAGTCTAAAAACCCACTGAGGACATTTCTGAGAGGGTCTTCAGGCCTTTGGTGGCTTTTTTCCCTATTTTCTTTTCTTTTTTTTTTTTTT
>NC_054875.1:51172388-51202388 GCF_018320785.1 Cheilinus undulatus
ACAATATTGATCAGCCCTGATCAATACAGATGGATTTATTATCGGAGTTTAAAGATCCAGTATCACCACAATCACAAAGTAAGAACAATTAGTGATCTTAAATTAACGAGGGCTGTTCAAGATTAAATTTATGTACTGCGATTAATCTCAGATTTTCTGTAGTTAATCTGGATTAATCACACCCCTTTTTATTTATGTTAATGTTCAAATAATTTGTATCTAAATTAGTTTTGGTGTCTTAAACTGAGGCTGACTGACTTCCTCTTTACAGACCTGCTTTTATTTTGAAAGGTAGACCAGAGATCGTAACAGGAAAAAGGAACATTCTGGATTGATAATAATAAAAAAAGAGAACAGTAAGAAGAAAATGAAAAATGTTTGATGACTTTTGTCCCTAAGCTGTCTGGGAATTTTTAAAGGTAAATGATATGTTTACAATTATTATTATAATTATTATAATTTTTATAACTATTATTATTATTATTATTATTATTGTAACTATTATTATTATTATTATTATTGTTATTATTATTATAACTATTATTATTATTATTATTATTATTATAACTATTATTATTATTATTATTATTATTATTATTATAACTACGTTACAGAACAGTTCAATAGAAAAACACTAATTGTGGACCTTGATTAATTGCAGTAAATGTTGAGAGTCCTTAAGTTAACTCATCATTCTCGTCGTTTGATCCAGTAGAAAATATTTCTTCGTAAATAAAGGCCAACCTCATGCTGAAGTTTTACAATATTTAAATATCATCATGGTATGCAAACACTGAAAAGACGCCCTCTTTAAAATCCTTACAATCAAATCTACATTTCATCCTCCAGTTTATGTCAGTCCTTCCAGACGCATCTCCATCTAAACTCAGTAAACCTCAGGAGAACACAGCAGTTAATCTCACTGCAGCAGTTAATCTCACTGCAGCAGTTAATCTCGCTGCACGAGTTAATCTCGGTGTACCATTGTGTCTTGCTGCGCTAGTTAATCCCTCTGCAGCAGTTAATCTCGCTGTACCGGCGTGTCTCAGTGCATCAGTCAGCCTCCGTGGCGTTCGTTCACGCCGGCCTACACTCCAGCATCTTCTTGAAGGCCTTCCTGAAGCTGTCATCCAGGAAGGCGTAGAGGAACGGGTTGAGGCAGGAGTTGGCGTAGCTCAGGCTGGTGATGAAGTAGGAGATCCCGATGAGCAGCGGCGTGGTCGTCAGGTCCGTGGTCAGGGCCACGATGGTGCTGAGGTGGAACGGTGTCCAGCAGAACAAGCACACAGCCAAGACGATGAACACCATGATGGTGACTCTCTTCTTGGCCTTGTCCAGCGCCTTGGCGTTGCTGTTGAGCCGCATGTTCCTCAGCTTGTAGAGCATCATGGTGTACAGGATGCAGATGGTGGAGACGGGGATGGCGAAGCCCAGGATGAGAGTGTAGATCCGGCTGGCTTTGAACCACATACTCTCAGGACTGGGGAAGCTGAGCACGCAGCTTTTTCTGCCGTCGTTGGGGTCGATGTAGACACTGGCGAAGACGGTGAACGGCATGACGATGAGGATGACAAGGATCCAGACGCAGAAGGAGATGATTTTGGCGGCTCTGTAGGTGCGGTAAGGCATGCGCTTTGACCTGACTGTGGCCAAAACCACCAGGTAGCGGTCGATGCTCATGACTGTCAGGAAATAGATGCTGGAGAAGATGTTGTAGTGGTCTATGCTGAGGATGACTTTGCACAAAACCTCACCAAAAGGCCAGTAGTGCAGCAAGTGTTCTGCTATGTTGATGGGCAGAACCAGAGTGAAGAGATCATCAGCGATGGCCAGGTTCAGGATGAACATGTTGGTGACTGTTTTCATCTTTGGAGCTTTGAGGATCACGTAGATGACGGCCGTGTTCCCAGTCAGTCCCACCGCACAGATAACGGTGTAAATGACGGGTAAAATCACGTACAGGTCAGCGTAGAAGTAAGGCTCAGTGCAGTTCAGGATGCTGTGGTTCCCTGACCCCAGGGCGTAGAAGTCCACAGAGTCGTTGCAGAGAGGTGGAGACGACATGTTCTCTGTGTGTGAGGGAAACGAAGGAGAAAAAGTCTCTGGATTACCAGACTCTGATGTTTAAAACCAGCTCTGAATCAGCAGGGGAGCCGTTTTCCTCGTGTGCATCAGTCTAAGACTGTTAACAGTTCTGCAGAAGAAGAAAACAATCCGGATTAAGGGGGTGAGCCTCCATCAGATCAGATGAAGCTGACGTTCTAATGTGGAGGTGCAGAAGGTCTCTGAGCTCATGGTCTATCGGGTCAGTCTTACACCCGGAGGGTTTAACAGGAGGAAGTAAAGGAATAAAGGGGTTTCCACCTCACAAAGTTACAAACTCATGGAAAAAACAAGCAGAAATCCTGGGACAGGAGTTTATCCAAGGGAAATCTCACCAGCAGAGAGTCAGAGAGTGTAGACCTGCTCAGTGTCCCTGATGTGGTCTAGCTCCAGATGCCTGGTTGTGTTCTCACTGAAGGACCAGTCCGATGTTAGTCCGGTCTCATGGATGATTTTCCATCTCAGCTCCTCAGAAACAAACGCTCTCAGCTCCGCTTTCTCTCCTCCTCTCCTCTCTGCCGATGCAGCGTTCGCCCTCACACATTATATCCTCCTCCTCCCTCCTCCTCCCTCCTCCTCCTCCTCCTCCTCCTCCTCCTCTTCTCTACTCAACCAGTCAAACTTAAACGAGTTTTAGAGGCTGCAAGTGTCCACGATAAGGTTTACGATGGTGATTTATGATAAACGCAGTGTTTCCAATCGGCGCTTCCACTGCGCTCCAGAGACCGTGCCAAGGTCTTTACGCACGAGCGGCGCAGAAACCTGGACAACAGAGAGAGGAGGACCTTGATTATCTGCCTGCACACCTTAAATACAACACAGTAGACCCTAACCCTAACCCTAACAGGTGCAGCCTTCTTTGGAAAGACTGGAGTGATAAAAACATGGAACACACTCTGGCCATATGGACCTCAAACAAATCCTGAAACAGCCGGACCGGAGCGCCATTATCAGACCTTCAACAAAAGAAACAAACTCAGTTTACAGAGAATCAGTCCGATCTACAGGGCCACAGGTACCGGAGCTAAGGTAAACACTTCTCCTGGTTAAATAAAAGCTGTTATTTCTGTAACAGTAGCAGCAAAGAGCTCCTTCTCTGAGTCTAATCAAAGCCAACAGTTCACTGATGAGAATGTGTTCAGAGTTTTTAATGAGTTTAAAGCAGGTTTACCCTCGATTATGTCCTCAGAACGTCTCTCCCTCTGCTGCTTCCTCTCTGAGACACGCGCAGCTCTGCAGCCTCCTCTCTCTATCTCTCCCTCCCTCTCTCTCTCTCCTCTCCCTCTCTGTCTCCGTCTCTGTCTCTCTCTCTCCTCTCTCTCTCCTCCCTCCCCCTCTCTCTCTGTCTCTCCTCCCTCTCCCTCCCTCTCTCTCCCTCCTCTCCCTCTCTGTCTCTCTCTCTCCTCCCTCCCTCTCTCTCTCTCCTCTCCCTCTCTGTCTCCGTCTCTGTCTCTCTCTCTCCTCTCCCTCTCCTCCCTCTCTCTCTCTCTCTCTATCTCTCTCTCCTCCCTCCCCCTCTCTCTCTATCTCTCCTCCCTCTCCCTCTTTCTCTCTCTCTCCTCTCCCTCTCTCTCCCCCCTCCCCCCTACACTGGTAACAGCACTACTGCCCAATCGTGAGGCTCCTCCATCACGTCAATCTTTGTTGAAAGTGTCCTCATGTCAGGAATTTTCTCCCTCCTGCTGCTGTTTTTTAAAACTGTCCTGTACACAATCAGCTGCCAGTCCTCCTGTCTCCACTCATCTCTCTGTTTTTTTCTACAGGTTATTGTGAGGAGAGGGTCTGACTGATGATGGAGCTGCAGGGATTTAGAAACCAAACATGCCCACTTCAAATGTGAAAATGCTGCAGACACACAAAGACACTCTCAGCAGTCTAATTTATCCGTTTGATTATCTTTAGTAGATCTGCAGCATATAAAACAGAAAAATGTTCAGTCAGAACCATGAGACAGACAACTACAGCAGGGGTTCTAAACAGGTGGGTGGGGACCCATGAGTGGGTCACAAGATCAGTGTCAGAGGGTCAGGGGTGAATTTGAAATGTTCTGATGAATCTGCTGCTACTGCTGCATCTACAGTAGTTTACAGCAGTGAGGTAATAATAATGATAATGATAATGATAAAAATAATAATGATGATAATAATAATAATATAATAATGATGATAGTAATAATAATAATAATAATAATAATAATTGTAATAGATCTGAATGGTTGAAAATGTTCATGTGTTTTTGTTTCTCAGTCAGGAGCTGTTGTTTGGTTCTGAGGCCAGACCCACTGCTCCAGGGGAGTAAGGAAGGTCGGAAGGCCAAAAGGCCATATATATATATATACACACACACACACATATATACACTCACGGACAAAAATGTTAGCACCCCTGGAATTTTTCCAGAAAATACACCATTTCTCCCAGAAATTGTTGCAGTTACAAATGTTTTTGGCATACACGTTTATTTCCTTTATGTGCATTAGAGCAATAGAAAAAATTCGAAGAAAAAAGCCAAAATTGACATAATTTTACACAAAACTCAAAAAATGGGCCAGACAAAATGATTGTCCCCCTTTTAAAACTGTGGGTAAATCATTTTATTTCCAGCATGTGATGCTCATTTAAACTCACCTGTGGCAGTAACAGGTGCTGCAATCTAGAAATCACACCTGAAGCCAGTTAGAATGTCTAAAAGTTGACTCAGCCTTTGTGTTGTGTGTCTGTGTGTGTCACACCAAGCATGGAGGAGAAAAAGAAGAGCCCAGAACTGTCTGAGGACTTGAGAAGCAAAATTGTGGAAAAATCTGAACTATCTCAAGGTTAAAGACCATCTCCAGAGATCCTGAGATTCCTTCGTCCACTGTGTGTAATATAATCAAGAAGTTTATAACCATGGAGCTGTGGCTAATCTCCCTGGACGTGGATGGAAGAGAAAAACTGACAAAAGAATGCAACGCAGGATAGTTGGAATGGTGGGTAAACATCCTCAGTCAACTTCCACACAGATTCAGGCTGTCCTGCAGACTCAGGGTGCAAAAGTGTCAGCTGGGACCATACGTGGTCATCTGAATGAGATGAAGCGCTATGGCAGGAGACCCAGGAGAACCCCACTGCTGACAAAGAGACATAAAAAAGCCAGACTGGAGTTTGCAAAAATGGACCTGAGTAAGCCTCAATCCTTCTGGGAGAACATTTAGTGGACAGATGAGACTAAGGTAGAGCTTTTTGGAAAAGCACGTCATTCTACTGTTGACAGAAAACAGAATGAGGCCTACAAAGAAAAGAACACAGTACCTACAGTCAAACATGGAGGAGCTTCAAAGATGTTTTGGGGTTGTTTTGCTGCCTCTGGCACTGGGTGCCTTGACTGTGTGACAGGAATCATGAAATCCAGAGACTATCAAAAGATTTTGGGCCGCAATGTAGGGCCTAGTGTCAGAAAGCTGGGTCTGGGTCAGAGGTCATGGGTGTTCCAGCAGGACAATGACCCCAAACATACCTCAGAAAGCACCAATCACCAAAGCACCAAAGAGTTCTGAAGTGGCCAGCAATGAGTCCAGATCTAAATCCCATTGAACACCTATGGAGAGATCTCAGAGCTGCTGTTGAAGAAGCACCCTTCAAATCTGAGAGACCTGGAGCAGTTTGGAGAAGAAGAGTGGTCCAAAATTCCAGCTGAGAGGTGGAAGAAGCTTGTTGATGGTTAGAGGAAGACATTGGTTTCAGTTATTTTTTTCCCCAAGAGTGTGAAACCAGATATTAAGTTGAGGGTGCCAATCATTTTGTCCGGACCATTTTTTGAGTTTTGTGGAAAATTATGTCAATTTTGTCTTTTTCCTTCGGATTTTTTGTGTTGTTCCAATGAACATACAGGAAATAAACACATGTATACCAAAACATTTGTTGATTGCAACAATTTCTGGGAGAAATGGTGTCTGCTGACACAGAAACACTCTACTGCCGACACAGAAACACTCTACTGCCGACACAGAAACACTCTACTGCTGAAACACAGAAACACTCTACTGCTGACACACAGAAACACTCTACTGCCGACACAGAAACACTCTACTGCCGACACAGAAACACTCTACTGCTGACACAGAAACACTCTACTGCCGACACAGAAACACTCTACTGCTGACACACAGAAACACTCTACTGCTGAAACACAGAAACACTCTACTGCTGACACAGAAACACTCTACTGCTGAAACACAGAAACACTCTACTGCTGACACAGAAACACTCTACTGCTGACACACAGAAACACTCTACTGCTGACACAGAAACACTCTACTGCTGACACACAGAAACACTCTACTGCTGACACAGAAACACTCTACTGCTGACACACAGAAACACTCTACTGCTGACACAGAAACACTCTACTGCTGACACAGAAACACTCTACTGCTGACACACAGAAACACTCTACTGCTGAAACACAGAAACACTCTACTTCTGACACAGAAACACTCTACTGCTGACACAGAAACACTCTACTGCTGACACACAGAAACACTCTACTGCTGACACAGAAACACTCTACTGCTGACACACAGAAACACTCTACTGCTGACACAGAAACACTCTACTGCTGACACAGAAACACTCTACTGCTGACACACAGAAACACTCTACTGCTGACACAGAAACACTCTACTGCTGACACACAGAAACACTCTACTGCTGAAACACAGAAACACTCTACTGCCGACACAGAAACACTCTACTGCCGACACAGAAACACTCTACTGCCGACACAGAAACACTCTACTGCTGACACACAGAAACACTCTACTGCTGACACACAGAAACACTCTACTGCTGAAACACAGAAACACTCTACTGCTGACACAGAAACACTCTACTGCTGACACAGAAACACTCTACTGCTGAAACACAGAAACACTCTACTTCTGACACAGAAACACTCTACTGCTGACACAGAAACACTCTACTGCTGACACACAGAAACACTCTACTGCTGACACAGAAACACTCTACTGCTGAAACACAGAAACACTCTACTGCTGACACAGAAACACTCTACTGCTGACACACAGAAACACTCTACTGCTGACACAGAAACACTACTGCTGACACAGAAACACTCTACTGCTGACACAGAAACACTCTACTGCTGACACACAGAAACACTCTACTGCTGACACAGAAACACTCTACTGCTGACACAGAAACACTCTACTGCTGACACACAGAAACACTCTACTGCTGAAACACAGAAACACTCTACTTCTGACACAGAAACACTCTACTGCTGACACAGAAACACTCTACTGCTGACACACAGAAACACTCTACTGCTGACACAGAAACACTCTACTGCTGACACACAGAAACACTCTACTGCTGACACAGAAACACTCTACTGCTGACACAGAAACACTCTACTGCTGACACACAGAAACACTCTACTGCTGACACAGAAACACTCTACTGCTGACACACAGAAACACTCTACTGCTGAAACACAGAAACACTCTACTGCCGACACAGAAACACTCTACTGCCGACACAGAAACACTCTACTGCCGACACAGAAACACTCTACTGCTGACACACAGAAACACTCTACTGCTGACACACAGAAACACTCTACTGCTGAAACACAGAAACACTCTACTGCTGACACAGAAACACTCTACTGCTGACACAGAAACACTCTACTGCTGAAACACAGAAACACTCTACTTCTGACACAGAAACACTCTACTGCTGACACAGAAACACTCTACTGCCGACACACAGAAACACTCTACTGCTGACACACAGAAACACTCTACTGCTGAAACACAGAAACACTCTACTTCTGACACAGAAACACTCTACTGCTGACACAGAAACACTCTACTGCCGACACAGAAACACTCTACTGCCGACACAGAAACACTCTACTGCTGACACACAGAAACACTCTACTGCTGACACACAGAAACACTCTACTGCTGACACAGAAACACTCTACTGCTGACACAGAAACACTCTACTGCTGAAACACAGAAACACTCTACTTCTGACACAGAAACACTCTACTGCTGACACAGAAACACTCTACTGCCGACACACAGAAACACTCTACTGCTGACACAGAAACACTCTACTGCTGACACAGAAACACTCCACTGCTGACACACAGAAACACTCTACTGCTGACACAGAAACACTCTACTGCTGACACAGAAACACTCTACTGCTGACACAGAAACACTCTACTGCTGACACAGAAACACTCTACTGCTGACACACAGAAACACTCTACTGCTGACACAGAAACACTCTACTGCTGACACACAGAAACACTCTACTGCTGACTCCTCTATGTTTACAGATTCAGAGGAAGGATGAAAACCTGTGCAACTTTGATGGTGTCACAGATGACAGACTGGATTTCATCACCTCCTCCTCGCCTGCATTGCAACATTAAATGGAGTTAATTTATCAAAGAGCTGCAGGTTTGGGCGTCTTGTGAGGGATGATAAAGTTTTGGACATGTTTTAATCCATCAGCTGTGTCATTCACTGAGGAGCCAGCCTGAGCGGACGCTCTGACTTCTGTGGCACAAATGAAAACACTTTCACCATTTCTGCTCCGACATGTTGGAGCGAGAAATAAACATGAGTATTAAAGTTCCTGAATAACAGGGAAGAGCTGGTCTCCAGGGAGAGAGAGTCTGGTAGAGCGTCTGTGTCCTCATCAGATCAGACCGTCGGCCTTGCTGCTCCCCCTTTTACAGTCCCTTTAAAGCCCTGAATCATGGCCCCGGTCTGGTGGGTGTCAGAATCTCAAAGAGATCTGGGCTGAAATCACCCACATGCTGTTTGTGTCTGCTGAGAGTTACTGAAGACTAAAACTCTAGCAAACTTTTAAATGAAAGAGTTCAGATTCATATTTTTTCTAAAAGTCATGACAGCCTCCACAGGGTTTGGAGTCATTCCCTCTCAGAGCAAACGAAGGATACTTAACAATGAGCTGTCTCTAACATGATTCACACGTGGTTGGTTATACTGGAGTGTTATTTTGTTATCACAGATATCTACATGTGTAAAGACAGCAGGATGGTCTACAGAGGCATGGACAGGACCAGAACAGAGAGACAACAGATGGACAGTTTTCTTTACAGGGCTCACAAAAATGATCTCCAACTATTAGTGTCTATCAGGAAAGTTAACTGGAAGCAGCAGGTGAGGAAACCTGCCTCTGACAGCAGAACCATAACCTAACCCTAAACCTAAGCCAAGGCTGCGTTCTTTATCCTCTGCTTTTCTCCCTCTACACCAACAGATGCACCTCCAGGCACCAAACCATAAAGCTCCTCAAGTTCATGGTTGCAGCCACGGTGAGGGACAGGAACAGGCTGCAGCCACGGTGAGGGACAGGAACAGGCTGCAGCCACGGTGAGGGACAGGAACAGGCTGCAGCCATGGTGAGGGACAGGAACAGGCTGCTGCCACGGTGAGGGACAGGAACAGGCTGCAGCCACGGTGAGGGACAGGAACAGGCTGCAGCCATGGTGAGGGACAGGGTGTAGTCTGGCTCTACTCCTGAAGTCAGTAGGAATAAGCAGAAAGTTGTGATTGAGTTCCCTGATTTCTGTCACTAAACTATTCTGTTTCTTTTACTTCTCTGTCCCGGTGGCTTCCCCTGACTCGGCTCTAGATTACTCACATGTGACTCCCTCCCCCGGTGTAGAGGCTGAGGTTCTCTGTGAAGTTCATGAATATGTCTGTGCATCTTTAGATGGTTTCTCCTCTGAGCCAGCAGCATTGAGCTGAGGTCTCCTGACTCAGAGTGTCTGTCTGTCCCTGTAAGAGCCAGGTAACTGGAGGAGAGCAGGTGGTCCAAACATAGACCTCAGACTAGTTCTAGCTGGCTCTCAGCCACAGCTAAACCTGTCATCACTATGTTCACTAACAGAGCTGTTTAGACTAAAATGCTCAATATGTGAAACACTTGGTTAAGATCAGAGATGAAGGCTCTCTGCAGGATTATCTTCACATTGTTACTCTGCTTTATTCTGCATGTAGACCCCAACTGTTGGCTCTGAATAACAGTCTGAACTGTGCTGAATATCCCCACCAACCATGATATTACTTCTGAGGGCAGATAGAGAGGACACCACCAGGTTTCCTTCCATCTCCATCCTCCTCCAGTTCCCTCCGGGCTCAGGATCCTCCTCCTCTTCCCTTTAATCTCTCCTCTCTTCAGCATAAGTGGATTAAACGGGCACAAATGGAGAACCCTGGCTTCATCTGGATTCGTGGAAAAAGCCGTCAGTCCTGACATTTCATATCTTCGCTGTAAAGACCTTCACCTTCCTTAATCCTTCCCTGGCCACTTTTTCTCACTCTCCTGACCTCCTGTAAGCCGTCAGGCCGATGCACGCTGATCCCTCACATCAGTGCATGAGTTGAGATTTACACCATTCCTCCTGCAACACCTCTGCTTCCAGCTCAGCCTTTCCTATTGCTCTATTTGCAAACTGTCACTCAGCCTCTGTCCTCTAGTCTGTCCCTGACTCTCTGTTACCGTGCTGCTTTCCCTCTGACAGAGAAACAAATATGCACTTCATATCACACATAAGTGGTGCTTTTTCCCTGAAAACCAACCTTTCTGCTATCGCATCGCAGAAAATGAAGTGCATTAGACAGTAGAACCCACAGAGTCTGAGTCTGCAGAGTTCGGTCCTCCCCACAGCTACACTCAGATCAACGCTGGTCCTTTCTGAAGCAGCCCAGAGGGACCGGATCCCAGGGTCAGGGGGGAAACAGAGAACTCCAAAAGACAGCATGGTACTTCAGCTGGCTGAGGTTGATAGACTCTGGTATGTGAACGTGAGCAGGACCAAGAACACTTGACCCTATAGACCAGTCCTGTGTGGTCAGAGTGGATGTGAGCATACCGGACAGTGAGTAGAGCTGGACTGAAGATGGACCATGATTCATGTAGACTCTGGTAAATGGGGGATGTGAATGTGAGCAGGCCCGGGTGGAGGAAGACTTTGGGATGTAAGGCAGTGCTGGGACCAGCCAGATGTGAAACAAAGACTCGGCCTACATGATGGTTTTGAAGCATGAGCCGTGGGAGGTCTGAAGGAATTTGTAAGATACAGAGTCATAAAAACCATGAGACTCATCATCCCAGGATCCTTTGCAGCATTTCATGTCAAGGTGTGAAAAAAGGGGGGTCAATGGCTAGAAGAGCCCTCATGAGCTCCTCCACAGCAGCAGACCAGTTGTCTCCTCTGCTGCTCTGTTCTCCCAGCTTCACCTGAAAGTTCGGCACAGTCAGCCTCCGGCCGCTGGGGTGTAAAGAGTTTTTTCTTTCCTTCGACACTGTCTGGACAGGAGTGCTGCAGAAATCCCACCAGTACCCAAAGAAAGACACGAAACTCTTCTCAGAAGGACGATAGGAGCCCTGCTGTCCTCCTACAGCTGGATCTGGACACCACGAGATTTTAACTTGCTGGAACTGTGGAAGAAGCATTGATGGACTGACCTCTGCTCACTCCTGGATCTGCTGGACATCAGACTCTAGTACCAGGCTTTAACTGGGCAGAACTAGCCGTTGTTCACCCAAAGCTGCGTTTCTAGTCTTACTGACTGCTTACGTGATGTTGATTTAATTTGCTGTGTCCATTTATATCCCGTACCGCACCTTCTCCTACCCATGCATTAGTGTAGCAGCTTCTGAAATAAAGAGCCATGCCAGGGAGCTTTGTCGATCTACGTCCTCCATCTTTAAGGTCGCATGTGAAGCTCTGTGTCATCAGGTCACTTCCAGAACGTCAGCCATCTTGTTCTTTGTCTCGCCCTGGTACACCTTCATCCGGCTTTAATCATAAACAGTTTCTTTGTTGTAAATTATATTAAACTAATTATTAATGTCAGTGGAATTGATTCTGATTGATGCTGCTTTGTTAAATAAATTATATTTTAAATAGAAATGTCTGAACATTGGTTTAGAGGGTCATTTCACTTTCTCCATTTATTTAAATACCAGCATTTATTAAATAATAATAATAGAATAATTATTAAAATCTTCATTTGGAGGCTTTTATTTTGGCAGTTGATCCCTGTCTACTGGCTGGAGCCCTGTTATATTAGTTATGTTATATTAGTTGTGTATTAGTCTTGATTAATAAATATATTTTTTTAATAAGGCACCTAATCCAAATGTAGATGTGACCTACTGCAATGTTCAAATCCCAGAGGGTGCAATATTTCTTTGACCTGAAATATATTTTTGAAATCCCAGTTTCTACACATCATGCAAACATTCAAGTGCCAATATTTTCTAGAATAAATGACAAAGCTCCTACTTTCCTTGTTTTTGGATATTTTTGTCTTCAAAATGAATCCATAAAATCATCACTCCCTTCATCACAATTAATATCAAATTTACAAAACAGGACAAAATAATTACAATAAGACATTTTTGTTTGATTGGTTTGAATCTGGGGGGATTTTTGCTTAGAAATTTTAGGGTATTTTTCTGGTAATTTCAGAAATGTATTTGGATGTTTTTAGGAATTCGATTTGAATTTTGGGGGGGGATTTGTTTTGAAAATTAAAGTATCTTTTGAATATTTGATACATTTATTTGTACATTTTTGTGAATTTGATTTGAATTTCTGTGGAAATTGGTTTAGAAAATTTTAGGTATTTAATGGAAATTTCTAACATTTATTTGTAAATTTTGGGGAATTTGATTCAAATTTCTGGGAGAATTAGCTTTGAAACTTTTAGGTAATTTCATCAAAATTTGAGAAACTATTTGTAAATTTTTAAGAAGTTGATTTGATTTTGTTGGGGGGGGTTGCTTTAATTTGTTTTTAGTATTTATAAGAAAATTTGAGGAATTTATTTGATTTTGGGGGGGAATCTGATTTGATTTTTTGGGTGGTGCGGCAGGTTTTTAGTTATTTTCTTGGAATTTTTGAACATCTATTTGTAGATTTTGGTAGATTGGATCTGGGGAAATAGCTGTGTGTGTTATAATATAGGATGGTTTATCAGATGAGGAACCTGAAGAGTAATCACGTTAAATTGCAACCGCAGTGTTGGGTGAAAAAAAAAAACTGCAATTAGATTATTTTCCCAAATCATTCAGCCCTACTTTTTTATTTGAATAATTCTAATAATAAATTGGAATATTTCAGCCGATGTGAAGTAGGAGCAGGGACGCTGGTGTCTGTGAACCTCCTACCTCTGTCAGGGCTCTTTATGTCTCTCGACTAATGTGACGTCATACTTTATCATGGCGGTTAGCTTGGTCCCAGATCACACCCTGCTGTTTTGCCCTGACAGGAAGTGACAGTTGTTTTCTTCTAGGGTTGGAACTCTACATACTGCATATTTAAGAAGAATATTAATTAATGCATCACTAAGGCCTCACAGCTTCTCCTAGAGACTGAATCCCTCCTCAGACCCTCCTCTCTGTGACAGCAGCCCTGGTTTAGTTTCAGGAGACTCTGACATCCAACCAAGCATCCAACCAGATGGATGCCAGCAGCACTGCTCCATCTATGACTCCCTTCAGTCTGTGGTTTCTTATAGTTCTTTTAGAATCGTGGTTTGTTGCTGATTCCTCATTTTTTAGAAACCTTAACCACAGGAACCTCAGTTCTTCTTCTTTGATACTGTAGACAGAGACTCTTCGGTTTCTCAGACTTCCTGTTCCCAGGAGTGAAGAGACAGATGACCAGAGGACACCCAAAGCTTTCTCCACTCTCAGAGAGGCAGATGGTGACAGCGAGCTCACAGACGAGAAACAGCTGATATCTCAGCTGACAGGCCCCAACAATGACGACAGGAAACGAGGCTGGACGCTTCTACTCGATCTGCTGGGACGACCCCAGCGATCTCTGTAGACCAGCACGTCTTTGATTCAGACATCAGGAGCTACGAGAGCAGAAACGAGATCCAAAAAGGCCGAAACATTAAACTGATAATTCAGCCATGTTGGTGATCATGCTTCTACTCATCAGAACACATCAGCCGTATTTACTCTGTGGGAATATGAAGGCACGGGACCTGAGCATGAAGGAGGACAGGACTGTAGAGTTGAGTCAGATGTCATGGTCCTGCTGGTGGTTACAGACATGTTAGTAAAGGATGTCAGGTTCCTCCTGAAGAAGAGATCCATCACACGCTTCTGTTCTCTGGTAAAGAGCAGCCTGCAGTCAGACCGAGGAGACCGGATGGTAGAAATCAAGCCTGTCTTATAAACGAGAGCGTGCACGCCTCAGCAGACAGAAACCACAGAAGTTAGATCGACGGGACATTTGCAGTCACATTTGAATGAATATTTCCTCCATGAATCAAAACACATGATTAGAACCAATAGAAGAGCTCTCCTGCAGGATGGTGGCGTCAGAGAAGTGACAAAGACATTTCACTCTAAAACATGGTAAACCTGCTAATGCATGGGCACCTGTAGAGGAAACCGTGCTTAGATAATAAAGGGACGTTTCTAGAACCGCGGCACAGGTCTAGACCTATGACTGAGTTTTTTTTTCTGTACGTGAACTCAGCAGAAACAGTCAGGATGGGAACTACAGATGAACATTACACTCACAGCAACACATTCCTAAGAAGAGTCCTGCACCTCCATCTGCACCCACAGAGCTCAGAACCAAAACCTGACCCCCCATTCAATACCCGGATCCATCCAGGCCCTCAGATACATCAGATACCCGTGGGTACCCGACCCGCTGCAGGACTCAGTGATAAACAGTCTTAGTAAATCAGGATATTCTTCACCAGTGGCTCCTAAATGAAAACAGCGGTCCACTATAATACGGATCAAACTAAGATGCTGTTAGAGGCCGGTCTGCCTATGAACATCCCTCAGCTTTAGACCTGGTCTTAGAGGGGCTATAGGATAAAGATTCTGCTCTACTAAACGGCTCTTTAATGTAAGCCGCTGTAGCTAGCTCCTGTTTGAGTTCCACTTTCCTTTCCTCCATCTTTGTCCTTATTTAATCCACATTTAAAAAGACAAACTGGGACCAGATGAAGAACCAGCTCTACTGAGCTGAGCCACATGATCTGGATCTCTGAAAAGAGACAGATTTAACGTCACAATGAGAGACACACTGGACAGACATCAGCCGAGGAACATGGGTAGGATCAGAGTTTAGCTAAACCAGGACCGGGATAGACCTGGACTGTTAAAGGTGTGACATTCAGGAGGAACGCAGACACGTGGGACTACACAGGAACTCAGAGACAGCTCAGATATGCAGATGTAAACTGAAGATACGTACCACTCCACAGATGATCACATGATCAGAGTTTATGTTGGAGCTGCTCTGATGACTGTGTGTAATTAGCCTGAACATGTGTGCAGTCATCCAGCTCTGTTCAGGGTCACAGGAACAGTCTAACCACCCCCATCCTCCTACCAGGAACTCAGAGTCTCCATGAGGTCTGAATGTGTTGGAGAGTGGGAGGAGGCTGGAGCTGAAGAAGAGGAGGGGTCATTGACTGCTACACCTTCAGTTAACATCTTAGAGCGTGTCAGAGTCGACTAGAAATGATCTACAGCTGGAGATGTGTGAGGAGGAGGAGGAGGAGGAAGAGGAGGAGGAGGAGGGATGTGGATGAAAGTGCTCCATCTGAGTGAAATATGAGCCTGAAGCAGTCACAGGTCAACCAGTGAAGGATGTAGGTGTGTGAGCGAAGAGAGGACAACAGCTGATGGATGGACTGTAGCTCAGAGAGAGAGGAAGGGTCATTCACTCCATGAACTTTCCATCAGTGCTAATCTGGCAGCTGAATTTAAGTGAACGCATCTGATTATTAGGATTGAACAGAGACGACCTACAGTCAGACGTGTCCTCTATAATCCAAGTCCAAGTGTGCCAGGACTGGAGTGGCTGATCTAAGGAACTGGGCGGTTCCCAGTAGACTGGGCTGGTTTCGGGGCCATTACAGTCAGAGGATAAAGATCACACAGGACCGCTTCAGAAGGAGAATCATGTCTGACCGAGCAGAGCAGGGAGATTATCGTCATAACAGTCCCCAGGCTGATCCCCCTGTAGAACCCAACAAAGAGCCAGATTATCTAACCTAGACCCTCCTGAGATTATCTAACCTACATCCTCCTGAGATTATCTAACCTAGATCCTCCTGAGATTATCTAACCTACATCCTCCTGAGATTATCTAACCTAGATCCTCCTGAGATTATCTAACCTAGATCCTCCTGAGATTATCTAACCTACATCCTCCTGAGATTATCTAACCTAGATCCTCCTGAGATTATCTAACCTAGATCCTCCTGAGATTATCTAACCTAGATCCTCCTGAGATTATCTAACCTAGATCCTCCTGAGATTATCTAACCTACATCCTCCTGAGATTATCTAACCTAGATCCTCCTGAGATTATCTAACCTACATCCTCCTGAGATTATCTAACCTAGATCCTCCATAGTGGATGGTCTAGCCTTGATCCTCCATAGTGGATGGTCTAGCCTTGATCCTCCATAGTGGATGGTCTAGCCTTGATCCTCCATAGTGGATGGTCTAGCCTTGATCCTCCTTAGTGGATGGTCTAGCCTCGATCCTCCTTAGTGGATGGTCTAGCCTCGATCCTCCTTAGTGGATGGTCTAGCCTTGATCCTCCATAGTGGATGGTCTAGCCTATATCCTCCTTAGTGGATGGTCTAGCCTTGATCCTCCATAGTGGATGGTCTAGCCTATATCCTCCTTAGTGGATGGTCTAGCCTCGATCCTCCTTAGTGGATGGTCTAGCCTTGATCCTCCATAGTGGATGGTCTAGCCTACATCCTCCTTAGTGGATGGTCTAGCCTTGATCCTCCATAGTGGATGGTCTAGCCTTGATCCTCCATAGTGGATGGTCTAGCCTATATCCTCCTTAGTGGATGGTCTAGCCTTGATCCTCCATAGTGGATGGTCTAGCCTATATCCTCCTTAGTGGATGGTCTAGCCTTGATCCTCCATAGTGGATGGTCTAGCCTTGATCCTCCTTAGTGGATGGTCTAGCCTTGATCCTCCTTAGTGGGTGGTCTAGCCTCGATCCTCCATAGTGGATGGTCTAGCCTTGATCCTCCTTAGTGGATGGTCTAGCCTTGATCCTCCTTAGTGGATGGTCTAGCCTTGATCCTCCTTAGTGGATGGTCTAGCCTATATCCTCCTCAGTGGAGGGTCTGGCCTAGTTTCTCTGTACTTGATCCAGGTTCTCCCACATCAGAACCGTTCCTCAGTTCTTCTGTGACCTGGAGAAGATCCAGTTTAAACAGTAGTCTAATAAACATAAACCTGAACCATGATCTCACAGGTTAAAGAGCGTTTTAAACAGTGCAGGTTTCAGCCCTGTTGCCTTGAACTGTGGATGGTAAAATGTCCCCAGAGAGCTGAACTTCACGGTCTAATAATATTCTTTTATTAGTCCCTGAGCACACACTTCCAGAGAACATAAACACAGATCTAGTCTTTATGATGGATCAGGTGGTCTGCTTCTGTTGAGGAGGAAACATTCCCATTCCAGAGAGCTAACACACCTAGAATGATCACACTGACTGTAAAACTTTATTATAGTGATAAAAGGCCAATAAAGCAGCCTGTGATTATGGGGTTAGAAACAGCCCAAACCATGGAGACGGTGCCCCAACCATCACAGAGGCCTTTCAAACAAACCCTCAACAGTCCTGGAAACATCCCTGAGTTGATCTAACACAGATCATCTTCCAAGGAAAGCTTCATAATAACAGAGTGACGTCTGTGCAGATGGCCGGATCAGTCATGAGGTTTCTGGTTTATATGCTGAAGGATCAACACAGAACTAAAGGAGGTTAGCAGAGACTCTAGCTACGTGGCTAAGACCTAATTTCCAGCTGTCAGAATCCCCCACGGTCCAGGAACCGGCTAAACTAGGACAGAGAGCAGGGCTGTCCCAACTTTATTTGACATGTAGAGAAATGTTAGGATGACTCTCTGCTGATGGTGGACAGGACTAACAGCCTGGCACTGTGGAGGTTTTTAGGAGGATGATGATGATGATGATGATGATGATGAGCACTTATTTGGACATGAGGAAGACCAAAGATCCACTACCAGCCTGTTTTAGAGGACTGAAGGAGCAGCTGATGGTTGGTCCAGCTCGTCCAGTCTCCAGTGACAGTGTTTTTGTTTTTTTGAAGCAGATGGAGTGACGTCTAATTTCCTCTGACGTGGAGCACTCTGCTGACTGATATGAAACTAACACAAGACAAAAATGTTAGAGGGTGGCTAAAAACTCAGATGTGAGCACTTCTAACTACTCCATGTTTTTCCTATTCTTCTACTATTCTGTTTTTAACTTTATTTTCTTTAACCAAGTGTAACTGTCTTTATGCAGTTTTTATGCAAACTTGATATTTTTACTTTTACCGTCTTTTATTTTCTAAAAGTCGAACTAGAGGCAGGAGATGGAAACTAGCAAAGCTATAATCTCTGTATGTCAAACATCAGTGACTGCTAGCGTGTTTGTAACAGGCTGAAGTTGCACATTAACATCATCCCTGTCAAAAACCTTTAACAACACATCTCTAAAGGCTGCAGAAACCAAAGGAAGGATGTTTAAGAACGGGAGGAGCTGGTCTGGCACAACTTCTCCATCAGGAGGATGAAGAGTCAGCGGTGATCTGAGGCTGATGTGGAGGAGAGGTGTGTGTGTGATGGAGGTGTGTGTGTGATGGAGGTGTGTGTGTGATGGAGGTGTGTGTGTGATGGAGGTGTGTGTGTGATGGAGGTGTGTGTGTGATGGAGGTGTGTGTGTGATGGAGGTGTGTGTGTGATGGAGGTGTGTGTGTGATGGAGGTGTGTGTGTGTTTGAGGTGTGTGTGTGATGGAGGTGTGTGTGTGATGGAGGTGTGTGTGTGATGGAGGTGTGTGTGTGATGGAGGTGTGTGTGTGATGGAGGTGTGTGTGTGATGGAGGTGTGTGTGTGATGGAGGTGTGTGTGTGATGGAGGTGTGTGTGTGATGGAGGTGTGTGTGTGATGGAGGTGTGTGTGTGATGGAGGTGTGTGTGTGTGATGGAGGTGTGTGTGTGATGGAGGTGTGTGTGATGGAGGTGTGTGTGTGATGGAGGTGTGTGTGTGATGGAGGTGTGTGTGTGTGATGGAGGTGTGTGTGTGATGGAGGTGTGTGTGTGATGGAGGTGTGTGTGTGATGGAGGTGTGTGTGTGATGGAGGTGTGTGTGTTGTGGGGGTGTGTGTGTGTGAGGGTTGTGTGTGTGATGGTGGTGTGTGTGTGTTTGAGGTGTGTGTGTGTGTTGGTGGTGTGTGTGTGTTGGTGGTGTGTGTGTGTGATGGAGGTGTGTGTGTGATGGAGGTGTGTGTGTGATGGAGGTGTGTGTGTGATGGAGGTGTGTGTGTGTGATGGTGTTGTGTGTGTGTTGGAGGTGTGTGTGTGTGTGATGGAGGTGTGTGTGTGTGATGGAGGTGTGTGTGATGGAGGTGTGTGTGTGAGGAATGTGTGTGTGTGTGATGGAGGTGTGTGTGTGATGGAGGTGTTTGTGTGTTATGGAGGTGTGTGTGATGGAGGTGTGAGGTGTGTGTGTGTGATGGAGGTGTGTGTGTGATGAATGTGTGTGTGTGTGATGGAGGTGTGTGTGTGATGGAGGTGTGTGTGTGATGGAGGTGTGTGTGTGTGATGGAGGTGTGTGTGTGATGGAGGTGTGTGTGTGTGTGTGTGATGGAGGTGTGTGTGTGTGATGGAGGTGTGTGTGTGATGGAGGTGTGTGTGTGATGGAGGTGTGTGTGTGTGATGGAGGTGTGTGTGTGTGTGTGTGTGTGTGTGATGGTGGTGTGTGTGTGTGATGGAGGTGTGTGTGTGATGGAGGTGTGTGTGTGATGGAGGTGTGTGTGTGTGATGGAGGTGTGTGTGTGTGATGGAGGTGTGTGTGTGTTGTCGGTGTGTGTGTGTGATGGAGGTGTGTGTGTGTGATGGAGGTGTGTGTGATGGAGGTGTGTGTGTTGGTGGTGTGTGTGATGGAGGTCTGTGTGTGATGGAGGTGTGTGTGTGTGATGGAGGTGTGTGTGTGATGGAGGTGTGTGTGTGATGGAGGTGTGTGTGTGATGGAGGTGTGTGTGTGATGGAGGTGTGTGTGTGATGGAGGTGTGTGTGTGTGATGGAGGTGTGTGTGTGATGAATGTGTGTGTGTGTGATGGAGGTGTGTGTGTGATGGAGGTGTGTGTGTGATGGAGGTGTGTGTGATGGAGGTGTGTGTGTGATGGAGGTGTGTGTGTGATGGAGGTGTGTGTGTGATGGCGGGGTGGGTGTGTGATGGAGGTGTGTGTGTGATGGAGGTGTGTGTGTGATGGAGGTGTGTGTGTGTGTGATGGAGGTGTGTGTGATGGAGGTGTGTGTGTGTGTGATGGAGGTGTGTGTGTGTGATGGAGGTGTGTGTGTGATGGAGGTGTGTGTGTGATGGAGGTGTGTGTGTGATGGAGGTGTGTGTGTGTGATGGAGGTGTGTGTGTGTGATGGAGGTGTGTGTGTGATGGAGGTGTGTGTGTGTGATGGAGGTGTGTGTGTGTGATGGAGGTGTGTGTGATGGAGGTGTGTGTGTGATGGAGGTGTGTGTGTGATGGAGGTGTGTGTGTGATGGAGGTCTGTGTGTGATGGAGGTGTGTGTGTGTGATGGAGGTGTGTGTGTGATGGAGGTCTGTGTGTGATGGAGGTGTGTGTGTGATGGAGGTCTGTGTGTGATGGAGGTGTGTGTGATGGAGGTGTGTGTGTGATGGAGGTGTGTGTGATGGTTGTGTGTGTGTGATGGAGGTCTGTGTGTGATGGAGGTGTGTGTGTGATGTATGTGTGTGTGTGTGATGGTGGTGTGTGTGTGATGTATGTGTGTGTGTGTGATGGAGGTGTGTGTGTGATGGAGGTGTGTGTGTGATGGAGGTGTGTGTGTGATGGAGGTGTGTGTGTGATGGAGGTCTGTGTGTGATGGAGGTGTGTGTGTGATGAATGTGTGTGTGTGTGATGGAGGTGTGTGTGTGATGAATGTGTGTGTGTGTGATGGAGGTGTGTGTGATGGAGATGTGTGTGTGAGGGAGGTGTGTGTGTGTGTGTTAGATGTGTGTGTGTGTGATGTGGGTGTGTGTGTGTGTGGGGTGTGTGTGTGTGTGCTGTGTGTGTGTGATGGAGGTGTGTGTGATGGAGGTGTGTGTGTGATGGAGGTGTGTGTGATGGAGGTGTGTGTGTGTGATGGAGGTGTGTGTGATGGAGGTGTGTGTGTGATGGAGGTGTGTGTGTGATGGAGGTCTGTGTGTGATGGAGGTGTGTGTGTGTGATGGAGGTGTGTGTGTGATGGAGGTGTGTGTGTGATGGAGGTGTGTGTGTGATGGAGGTGTGTGTGTGATGGAGGTGTGTGTGTGTGATGGAGGTGTGTGTGTGTGATGGAGGTGTGTGTGTGATGGAGGTGTGTGTGTGTGTGATGGAGGTGTGTGTGTGATGGAGGTGTGTGTGTGATGGAGGTGTGTGTGTGTGATGGAGGTGTGTGTGATGGAGGTGTGTGTGTGATGGAGGTGTGTGTGTGTGATGGAGGTGTGTGTGTGATGGAGGTGTGTGTGTGATGGAGGTGTGTGTGTGATGGAGGTGTGTGTGTGTGATGGAGGTGTGTGTGTGTGTGATGGAGGTGTGTGTGTGATGGAGGTGTGTGTGTGATGGAGGTGTGTGTGTGTGATGAGGTGTGTGTGTGATGAGGTGTGTGTGTGATGGAGGTGTGTGTGTGATGGAGGTGTGTGTGTGTGATGGAGGTGTGTGTGTGATGGAGGTGTGTGTGTGTGATGGAGGTGTGTGTGTGATGGAGGTGTGTGTGTGATGGAGGTCTGTGTGTGATGGAGGTGTGTGTGTGTGATGGAGGTGTGTGTGTGTGATGGAGGTGTGTGTGTGATTGAGGTGTGTGTGTGATGGAGGTGTGTGTGTGATGGAGGTGTGTGTGTGATGGAGGTGTGTGTGTGATTGAGGTGTGTGTGTGATGGAGGTGTGTGTGTGATTGAGGTGTGTGTGTGATGGAGGTGTGTGTGTGTGTGTTTATCAGCAGGTATATTTCACAGCCTGGTGTCAGGCGGGGCTTCTAGCTGGTTTTAAGCTGTCAGGCTGGGTGTGGGTGGTTTATGGTGTTCTGAGTCACTTTAGTCCTCCAGTAAATCACTTTCTGCAGCGTTGAGGGGAGCAGAGGTTGAACCAGGGGACAGCTGAGTAAGAGAGAGGGTTTTTATTATTTAAGTTCATTTGATGTTTTTATTTGTTTAGATTTATTCAGGCACCCCAAGAAAACAGTCAGTTCAATATTTCAGCTGATACGGATCACTGGGATGGAATTGGAAATGTGGATGGAGGCTAGAGATGATGCATTTGAGAAAATAAATAAATAAATAAATAAATAAATAAATAACAGGAAGGCTGCGAAAAAGAGGGATAGAGAGATTCAGACTCCAGGAGGTCAAAAACAGGGCAGAGATGACTAAAATGAAACACGCTGCTGCTCAGAGCGATTCTGCAGGTGAAACTGTGAGGTGGTGTGTTTCTGGTTCATTCAGCTCAGGAAGGATCCCGAGCCTTCACCCGTGTTTCATCCTGACGTTTAAAGTCCTCTTTATTCTCATCCATCTTTACCTTTAGGACATTTCCATCTGTGCTCAGAGCCTGGGCTCCACCCATGTTTGCTGCTTTTATAGGCCCGTATGACACACAACATCACAACACTGTGGTAAAAAATCTCCTTTTTCCACTCTTCAGTCTTCATCTGCTCCTCTTTCAGCTTCTGTGGAACATGCCAGAAACACTCCTCTGATAACGACACGCCAAATCAATTATGAACAGTCCTGCTGCCAGCGAACGCGGATCAGACCGACCGGAACAGGAGGATTCAGCAGAACAAAACATCCAGTGAAGTTCAGACTGAAGCTCAGCTACAGGCTGACCTTCATCAGCATCATCAGCATCATCATCATCACTATAAAACTGAAGGGAAACCAGCGCAGTGCATGTGAACAAACATGTCTGCAGTTTTCTTTGTTCTGATGTGAACCTGTGATCCCAGATCCTCCGGGCTGAGCTGAGCTGTGCTCCTCTTCAGAAACAGACCCAGAGAGGAAGACCAGACCCTGTGACAGAGAGGCTAACAAGAGAATATGTAGCTGCAGATGAAAGGGAACGATGAGGAGTGCTCCAGGTGAAAGAGAGCAAACGAGAGGAAATCAAAGACTCATCCCACACGTCTGAAATCCTCCGTCAGCTTCAGGGTCAGGCTGGAGCATGGAGCTTCTAAATGTGACCTCAGCATCTCTGAGGTCCCAGTCCCAGTCCCTGTCTCAGTCCCAGTCCCAGTCCCAGTCCCTGTCTCAGTCCCAGTCCCAGTCCCAGTCTCAGTCTCAGTCTCAGTCCCAGTCCCTGTCCCTGTCCCTGTCCCAGTCCCAGTCCCAGTCCCAGTCCCAGTCCCAGTCCCAGTCCCAGTCCCAGTCCCAGTCCCAGTCCCTGTCCCAGTCCCTGTCCCAGTCCCAGTCCCAGTCCCAGTCCCTGTCCCTGTCCCAGTCCCAGTCCCTGTCCCTGTCTCAGACCCAGTCCCAGTCCCAGTCTCTGTCCCAGTCCCAGTCCCAGTCCCAGTCCCAGTCCCATTCCCTGTCCCTGTCTCAGACCCAGTCCCAGTCCCAGTCCCTGTCCCAGTCCCAGTCCCTGTCCCTGTCCCTGTCCCTGTCTCAGACCCAGTCCCAGTCCCTGTCCCAGTCCCAGTCCCAGTCCCAGTCCCTGTCCCAGTCCCAGTCCCTGTCCCAGTCCCAGTCCCAGTCCCAGTCTCAGTCCCAGTCCCAGTCCCATTCCCTGTCCCTGTCTCAGACCCAGTCCCAGTCCCAGTCTCTGTCCCAGTCCCAGTCCCAGTCCCATTCCCAGTCCCTGTCCCAGTCCCAGTCCCTGTCCCTGTCTCAGACCCAGTCCCAGTCTCAGTCCCAGTCCCAGTCCCATTCCCTGTCCCTGTCTCAGACCCAGTCCCAGTCCCAGTCCCAGTCCCAGTCCCAGTCTCAGACCCAGTCCCAGTCCCAGTCCCTGTCCCTGTCTCAGACCCAGTCCCAGTCCCTGTCCCAGTCCCAGTCTCAGTCCCAGTCCCAGTCCCAGTCCCAGTCCCTGTCCCTGTCTCAGTCCCAGTCCCAGTCCCAGTCCCTGTCCCAGTCCCAGTCCCAGTCCCAGTCTCAGTCTCAGTCTCAGTCCCAGTCCCTGTCCCAGTCCCAGTCCCAGTCCCTGTCCCAGTCCCTGTCCCAGTCCCAGTCTCAGTCCCATTCCCTGTCTCAGACCCAGTCCCTGTCCCTGTCCCAGTCCCAGTCCCTGTCCCAGTCCCAGTCCCTGTCCCAGTCCCAGTCCCAGTCTCAGTCTCAGTCTCAGTCCCAGTCCCTGTCCCTGTCCCTGTCCCAGTCCCAGTCCCTGTCCCAGTCCCAGTCCCAGTCCCAGTCCCAGTCTCAGTCTCAGTCCCAGTCCCAGTCCCATTCCCTGTCTCAGACCCAGTCCCAGTCCCTGTCCCAGTCTCAGTCCCAGTCCCAGTCCCTGTCCCTGTCCCAGTCCCAGTCCCAGTCCCTGTCCCAGTCCCAGTCCCAGTCCCAGTCCCATTCCCTGTCTCAGACCCAGTCCCAGTCCCTGTCCCAGTCCCAGTCCCAGTCCCTCTCTGAACACAGCTTAGATTGTCAGGTCCACAGTCAGTCCCATTTCCAGAACCTTCCTTGTGTTCTGCTCAGTAATCAGAGAGCAGGCTGTTGATGGTTGAACCTTAATAACAGGGTCAGAGTTCCTCTGCAGGCGTCTCTCCCTGAGTGCAGACGCTGATTGTGACCTTCCTCCCTCAGACTCTGATCTTTCCACACATTTACCTTCATCTTCTATATTCAGCTCCTATTGTCTTTTCCTGCTTCCTGCCTGCCTCCCGCTGTAATGAAGGTCCTTCATGCTCACACTGGTTTCTCCTCAGACCGCTCTTCCTCGTGCCTGTCAGGATGATTAGCCTGCTTTCTGCTGCAGCGTGGTAACCTGACTAATGACAGCAGGCTAATTGTCCTCTCTGCTGCAGCTGTCTGTGTGGAGAACAGAGCAGCAGACCGCTCCAGCTCAGGTCAGTTACTCTGACATAACAGGTTTCATTTCCACTCAAGTGTAAATAAAGTTTGAATTCTGCAGCTGCACTAAGTAAACTAATATTTGCATCTAATAGGAAAATATTCACTAAATAAAGAACATTAAAGAGAAATTAAACACATTTCAGCTGAGGGGCATCTATCCTGGAATAAACAAAGATCTTTACAGCATCGAGGGATGGGAGGGAAACAGAAATCCTTGAACACTGATAAAGTTTTCCATGAACATGGCCTGTTTCTAGAAATGTCTGTTAGGCCATATGGCCTAAGTATCATATCACAGTAGTTCTGAAGGGAGACTGATTATCCAAGGAGCCTTTGCAGCCATTCTGCTGCCTCTCCACCTCCATCCCAGCAGCAGACTGGCTGTGCTCCACCCTTGGACTGGGATCTTCAGTCAGTCAGCTGGCTGGGTACCAGAGAGTCTGTCCTTCCCTCGACACGATCCAGGAGAGCTGCAGAAAGTCCTCCAGCATCCGAGCAAGGACACACAACTCTTCTCCCACCTCAGAAGGATGAGACCAGTCCTGCTCACACTTAAAGCACCAGACTTTTAACTCGCTGGAACCATGGAAGGAACAGTAATGGACTGACCTCTGCCCACTCCTGGATCTAGTTGGACATCAGACTCTGACCACACACTGTGATCACGACTAAGAGCTAGCTGTAGGAGGCCTTTCTTATTCATGCCTGTTGTCTCTGCTAAAAGTGTTACTGATTTACTTTGCTGTGTCCATTTATATCCGTCCCACTGGGTTTCTGGGAGCTGAAGTTGTGGTACAGAGTTTGTAGACTCAGACGGAGCTCCTTTGACTCTGACTCTGAGTCCAGTACATGAGTCTGGATTTATGGACCATGTCAGTCCTCAGACTGTTTCCTCTGTGAACAGGATGTGTTTGTATTTTCTATGCATGTTTAAATAAGCTTTCATGTTTTTGTTTAATAGAAAGTCTCTCATTACTGGGAGACTTCCAGGCCACCATACTGACCCCAGAGAAACCCCTCTGTTTTCAGAAATCCCCACCTACATGTGGACAAAGGCCGAGTGCTGATGACTGTCAGGTTTTACCCCCCCCAGCTCTGACCAGACCCCATCCTCTGAGGGTAAACGAGGCCGTTGCAGCCCGTGTGACAGGAAGCTAGCATGCACAGCTCTAAATGGAATTCTCTTTTATTGGATTTTAGTCAGGGACAGCCGTTTTTCTGACTACATGTCCAAACTTCTGCCAGTTAGGAGCCTGTGTCTGTCAGGTAAGGCAGGCTCACCTTTATTTAAGGGTGTAAAACAGTGGAGTCCTGCTGCAGGGGGGGCAGAGGGAGATGGAGGGAGATCAGGGCTTCATTTAGGCCGGATCGCGCAGGAACAAGATCCAGCACCTCTCAGATCGTGACTTATTTGATTGGATCCAGCACCTCCAGGGGTGCGAGTGTGTGAACATAACGTTGTGTGTCAGTTGTCTAGTGTGTAGAGGAGTACAGACTGTGTGTGACTGTATGTTACAGCCAATGGTTAGGCAGACCAAACAAAAAAACCGTCATATCAGCCTATCACATCCTGACTTGTGCGTGAAAGCATCATATCGGTAAACAACCGACCAATCACAGACAATCAAGCGCTGTTTTCAAAGTTAACACCAGCAGTGAGAGTTAATTTCAGCTAACAAAATGGACAAACGGACATTTTTAAAGATAAAAACAGCTGTGACCAGAAGCCATCAGCAGCAGTCACTGGAACAACAGCTGATGCACCTGCAGACACTGAGTTACCGTCACCTGTACAGGTAGCTGAGAGCTGAGGTGAAGAGTTAGCAACACCTGCTAGCAGGCTGCTATCACTGGGTACCTGAATCACAGCAGGACAAACGGGACAGCCCATAGAGGAAAGGGCAGCTGTTCATCCATGCCACATATTGCTATATTAAGGTAATAAATTTGGCCGCCGTGCCTTAACATGAGCTCTTCATTTTCGCTATCATTATTTTTGGATGCATTTATAGCTGTATTACAAGATAAAACAAGCTGTCAGCAGATCATTCAGTGATGCCCGAGGTGTGTGAATTCTGACATGTGAGCTGTGCAGGGCTGTAGTTTCAGCCTTTCTGCTGTCTGTTTTGGCAGATATGACGTGGGCGTGTGTGCTGAACTGTGGAAGCAGGTCTTTGAATGAAAAGGCACTAAGATGAGAGACAGAGGGTCATCCATAATCAGCTGATAGAAAAGTTTGGTTTTAGCAGACAAGCTCTGATTGGATAACAGCAATATCTACTAAATACTAAATGAAGTGACAGGTACACTTTCATAAATAATTATTTCAACAGAATCAGCTGTGTACTGTGAAAGTTTAGTAATGTTGATGCTGAGAGAGGCTAAATGAGCTGTCCTTGGTGCTGAAACGCCAGAGAGTGAGTGAGAAAGGCGGTCTCTGTCGATGGGCGATTGTGCGTGCTTTTCTGCAGCTGACTCTTTTTTAATCATCTAGGTTGGTAGGTTGTTTGCAGTCACACCATCTTCTTGGCCCGTTTTTACACAAGGCACTGATTTTTTTTGTTTTTTGATGTATTCCATGACTTTTTTGTTTCCCCCTTACTGTCGGAACAACACCTGGTCTGCGTTCCGGGACCTGAACATTTACAAATTAAGCACTGGGGGAGATGATTGTGTTCCTTTCCTCCAGTTACCAATCCCCTTAACCGCAGAGACCCTTTAAATGTGTTCCAACGTCTCTGCAGGAACCAAGTGACAGCGTTTTATTCCTTCCTCAGATCTCCATGGCAGCGCTCTCATAACAGCGGTCTCTGTGACAGTCTTTACCCACAGTCCTCTGCTTTAGAGCCCGTTATTTCACATCAGATTCCTGCTGAAGAGTGAGATCAGTGAGCCGCTGTCCTCCGGTCCTCAGGCAGACTTGCAGTGGCCTCCCTGCCTTCAGGCTGAGTCTTCATGGGACAAGGGTGTAGCCTGGAGGACACGTCCACCCCGGGGCTGTCAGACAGACCCGTCAGAGAAAAAGCTTGGTGGAACAACAACACTTCCTTCTTTTGCTGAGCATCATAAAATGTGGTTACTGGAGAATCAAAGCTGCAGTCACAATGAATGAATGGATTTACTGGATCATGGGTATTGTCCAGTGTACTGGGTGTAATTGGTGCTACTTTTCATGTAATTGTTTATTTGTTGGGGATTTTGTTTGTGACTAGCCATTCTAGTGACTTTATATGCTTACATAAATTTATGTATACAATTTTTTGTGATATAGTGCGTACATAATTAAACCTATGCTAACCAGTGCAACAACACCTGCACACACACACATCTGTGTGTGCAAAATAAGTGCAACAGGGAATCATGCAATACACAACAGCACTTCAAAAACTCTTTAGCACACAGGCACTTTAACTTAACAAGCCAAATCCCCAAGCTTTTCTTTGTTTCCTGATCTGTCATGAGTTTATTGTCTGTCAAAGTTGTTTATTACACTTTGCATTCTTATTTGCCATCTTTTATTCTCTACCTCTCATTGCTATTGTACCTCTGTTTTATTGACTGTACATTGTTAACATCAACCTGCCCAGGGTCAAAGGACGGGAATCAGCCACTGGCTACAATCCTACATATTTACATGCAAGTGTTTAATAATATGTACTGACCCTGATATTTCAAATAAAATAAAATACAAAAATACAAATACAAAACTGAGAGCTGTCTGTGTGACGACATCTTTTACTGTGAAAAACTGATTTTTATAATGTTTTACATCCGCTCTGTTTGCTCCACAAATTTAAGAGACAAAAATTTTCACAGAACTCCAAACAGAATTCCAGAAAAACAACTGCAAAGCCAGCACTGGTTCAGATTTTCAACTGTTCACTAAAACCTCAGACCTTCACTAACTCACTTATCTGAGAAAGAGTCTGAGAGATTCTCTTCTACAAGTGCGTCTAAAAAATAGAATCACGAAATCAATGAAGTTTCCTGTACTTTAACAAAGAAATGACCCCATATATATTCCAGATTCATCCACAAGAGTGAAATATTTCCTCAGAGGCTGTATCAGAGATATTTTTAATGCTCTCCGTCTAAGTTTTGCTGCTATGGAAATGAACACGCCTTCTTCTAGAACTACTATAAATATTGACTCTTTACCTGGTAGTTAAACAATACTCTGTTTTTATAATACCCTGCTGTAAGGCATAACTGTATCACTGCCCTCTGACGCACCAAGGCAATCAACCGGTCACACTCACACCTACGGGCAATTTAGAGTCACCAGTGGACCTGACAACCATGTTTTTGGCCTGGCCACGCTTTTCAAACTTTACCTCTAGAATGCATTTATCAGGGTAACACAGAGTACTCCACTATCAGTGAGCCAGTCTGTCTCTGACTCTGACTGCAGGCTACATCGGGCCGGTCCAGGCTGGAGAACCCAGCCTCTAACTGGATTCAAAGTTCCAGACCCAGGGTCTAAGATAAGTCCAGATCTTCAGGTATAATTCAAGGGAGAAAATCTTCATCTCTTTGGACCAAATGGCTCTCAGAAAAGCCCGAGTGAATCTAAATAGTTGGTCTGGAGTGAAAAAGTAATGTTTGATGAATTTTAGGAACCACTTATTTGGATTGAGCATCAGCAAAGATCTAAAGAGCAGCACGGTTCCAGCTTCTGTGGTGGACTGATGATGCTGAGGCTGCAGGCAGTGATGGAGAACAGCAGGTTCACCTCTGAGCACAGCAGACAGGATTATCTGT
>NC_054875.1:51207388-51350856 GCF_018320785.1 Cheilinus undulatus
AGAGTGGGCTGACTTCAGAATCCAACAAGCTTTCATTTAGACACCTTTTCACTCTCTCCTCTGTTTCAGTCTGTCAGAGTCAGGCTCACAGCCGCCCACCTTCTCTGCCTTTTACTGAAATAAAGATTTAGACCAACATTAACTGAAGGACAAGCTCAGTCCTCTAACGAGAAGAATACCGACAGAAGCTGTCGTTCTTTAAATGAGGGACATTCACAGCGTGAATACACCTTTCAAACGTCTCAGGTGGGAGGATGACATCTGATGAAGATGTCAGCCAAGCATGTGGAAATGTGCTGATTGGTACAGCAGAGTGTCATCAGCATAGAGGATATTTATGGAGCTTCAACAGGATCCTCTGAGCATGATAAATGAAGGAAGACACTGCCAGCTGAGATTCAGAGGGCGAAGCTTTCCTCCAAGATGGGGGGGGGCAACTGAACTTGGGGGCGGGGCTAACTCCCTACATGATGTCATGAAGGGATGGTTCTGGATGTTTGGGGGGAAATTTCAGTAAATGTCAAAGAAATTTGGGGGTAATTATTAAATTTTACTGGAATATCATGAGACATTTTAGGGTCTCTCAGTGACTGACCCCATGTCTGACCGACACTCAGCCCAACATCTGCTCTAAAACTGGTCCAGGTCTGTATTTTCTGCAGAAACAGGACCTTCAGGAGATTGGAGATCATTTTTGGTCTAAACTAAATCCTGTTCAAAGACAAGGCTGAACTTCTAAACTTATCAGGTTCTACTGATAAAAGTCAGAAAAACTAGAAAAGCACCCAAAAAAATGTCATGACTCAGCAGGTTTGTGTGTTTGATGTTGAAGGGTCTGGGTTTACAGTCTTCACTGAGGTCCTCATTGACAGCCTTCACTGAGGTCCTCAGACAGTCTTCACTGAGGTCCTCAGACAGTCTTCACTGAGGTCCTCAGGCAGTCTTCACTGAGGTCCTCAGACAGTCTTCACTGAGGTCCTCATTGACAGCCTTCACTGAGGTCCTCAGACAGTCTTCACTGAGGTCCTCAGACAGTCTTCACTGAGGTCCTCAGGCAGTCTTCACTGAGGTAAGATCAGAGAGCTTCATCCTGATGATGATGGAGGATGAGAAAGAACACGAGAATCTCTCCGTAGAGCCTGGTGGACTCTGGGTGATTCTGGGTCGTCCCGGAGTAAAGAGGACTGATGGTGGGGATTTCTGTGGTCGTTGCTCGGAGGTCCGATGTCCCACTGTGAGATGGGCTGACATAGCCGTTGTCATGGTGACCAAAGGTTTTCTGGAATAAAATTTAGTGTCAGGAATTCATGATGGCCATCTCACACCTACGTTGACTAATCGACCAATAGGAATACAAGGAGAACTGTCAACAATAAACAAATGAGCTCTGGAATGGAGACGATGACAGAGAGCAGACGTTTGCTGGGTTCTAACCAGGAGGAGAATGTTGACCCCGGATGTTTTTCTCCCAGCTTTGTCGTCGCTTCGCTTCATTCCTGACCGTGGCACTGATGGCGCAGATGGACGACGCATGCTGATGGCGTGTATTTCTTGCATGTGGGCGTAGGTAGTAGTCAGATCAGCAGCGTTTAGTGGGAGTTATCACGGCTCAGTCTGCACAGGTCTAACTGGACGTCCTCTGAGAGTCGTGTCTCACTGACTGCGTTTACATGGACTAGAGTATCCCGGTGATGAGCAGGGCTCTCAAGTCTCACGCATTCAGAGTGTGACCCACGCATTTGAACCTTTTCACACTCTCACCCACCACACCTGGTATTTCTCATGTATGAAAATTTATTGTGTGACATCCACCAAGTTACGCTGCTATATGCAGTGGAACGTGTTCGGTCGCCACCCGTCCCTTAAAATATGGAATTGTCCCGTATTTGACAGTTAAATGCAGCGTCCCGTCCTGAGTCAATACGGGACGCCATTTGTTCCATATTTTCATCCCTCACCTCCAACTCTGCCACTGATTGGTTAATACTTGTTACAGTTTTCGGTTGGACTGGTCAGCTAAAACTTAGAGCCAATCAGAGGCCGAGTAAGGCGGGTCTTCTCTGCACGAAAAGTGGAGCAGGAGGGAGAGGTGACAGCTTCAAATACTCGCAGCGCAGGAGCGTTTATATGTACACGGAAGTTAGCGGGAGAATTAAACAACTGGTCGGACAGCAGCGGTGAAAGAGAGTAAAGTTCCTAATGCGGAGTGTGCTGGCTGTGTGTACAGCACCGTGGCCAGGCAGACATGAACCCATGCTTCCAGAGAACGACACAGACACAGGGTCCAAAAGAACCAAACTGTGGCGCAGTTCTTTATTCTTAAACATCTGTAGAGGCTGATAGAGTAAAAACAGCTTCTTAAGCCTGTTTCAGTGGGAGCTCCATTCATGGGACATCACAAACATGATCAACCTTATCAAATCATCAGCTGCCCTCAGCCTCAGAGCTCCTATCTGTTTGAGAGGAGAGCAACACAGCAGCGGGGCGTGGCTTCAGACATGAGGGGTGTGGCTTCAGACATGAGGGGTGTGGCTTCAGACATGAGGGTCCCCATGTACAGAAGAAAACACCCTGGTATCATGGGTGTGACAGAAGTTTAGCCAAGCTGACTGTTGACGGATCAGATGGTCATCTATAACTTAATAATCCTCACCAAGATTAAACGTGCTAGTAGATATTTCTCTGTATTTTCCATAATAATCTAAAAGTTTAATATATTGAAAGGATAGATATGGATCCCTACATTCAAAATTTCAAAAAGTGTAATTATTACCTTTTTCCTAGTATATAAAAGGGACAGATGACAAATATTTTAATCTGAACTGTGCTCACTTTGCTGTTTTGATTTCTGGTTTAAAGGGAGAAAAGACTGAATGAATATACTAAGGTAAAAGCAGTGTGTTTGAATTAAATTTACTCTAGCAGAGGTAAAATAACTGGTCTGTAAATTTACTCCAGTAATCTTAAAAACTAATTCATTTACAGCGTATTTAAATGAGTTATACATAATTACTTTTGATATTGGAGGGGTGGGCTTAAAATGTGAAATATTAGCCTATCTTTCAAAATAAAATAAAATAAAATAAAAAAATAAACATCTTTTAAAACAGCTGTAGAATATGAGTCTCCAACCAGGTTGATAGCACACCTTTAAATCTAAACTGCAGCATAACTGCAAATTTCAAGGTCAGCCCAGTGATCTACTGACTATCTGGGGTCATCAGAGGTCAAACAGCTGTCCAGTGAAGTTTGGACCACCATTTCATAAAATGTAGTTTTTATTATTTGACTGAGTAACAGATGCTGTGTACTTTGACAAAAGTGCAGTTATTCCCTCAGAAGTTCCCTGATTGAAATCTGTCATTTTAAAAACTCCAAAAAGTAAACAACGGCCCGCATGACAAAACCCAGAATGGTGACGCGGTGGTCCTGGTGCAGGCGCCCCAGCTCTCGGGCCCCTGACGGCTGTGGCTCTGAGGATTGTGGGGCGTCCTTTATTTTTATGCACAAAAGGGGTCAACCCTGTTCACCACACACACCTACAAGGCTGAGGCTGGACCCAGACAGTTGAACACAGTCCTAAAGGCCATGGAGGTTCATTGTATAGCCTTGTCAACGTGGTCCCTATGGTAGCCTGTAGACCACATTTTTAATGAAAATGTTTGGGCCTGTATTAATTTTGTACCCTGGGCATGCCCACAATGGGAGGAAAAAGTGAAAAAAAGATGTTCAATTCAAAACAATTTAAATGTATACCAGTGACACATCTGACAATTAAAAGCAAAAAAAAAAATCGTGTTGGATGTACACATTTAAATTGTTACATTTAATTTAAAAATGTAGTTAGTTAAATGTAGTTAACTGTTAAATTAACCTCCGGTGCTGCCTGACCCCCCCCCCCCAGCATAAATCCCACTCTGACCTGAGATCAAAACTGGTTCTGAGTCATATCTCAGTTTTTATCACATTCTGGATCCTGTGTTTACATGCGCACAGAGAAACCCGGTTATTCAGATCCCTGTATTCATGATAAAAACTAGTATCCCAGTTTCTGATCACTGAATCATATCTGAGCTGATAGTTGATGTTATTTTACAGCACCAGACCAGAGATCACTGTTATTTTGGGTTTAACAGTTAAATGCCAGCATCATGCTGCAGCATGCTCTCCTTTATACTAGGACAGTTTGATCACAGCTGATGAAGCATCTGCAGAAAAAAAAGACTGAGAGGATGGCAAGGAGTGAAGGGCAGATCTCAGATGAATAAGCTTAATATAACCTTATATTTCAAATTATTATCACTATTGGGCAAAAAATAACTTTTAATGTAAAGCTGATCTGAATTCTGATCATCCTATTCAGGAAAAGTTCAATCAAATCTGCTGTCTTCGAGACATTTTTATGTTATAATTCTAATGTAAATGTAAAAGACTCGCATGAATGCACCACCAATAATATAAATATACTGAAGAAAATGCAGACATAGAAAGCTCATTCTGATCTCTGCTCCTGTTTTTGTAGCTCATCCTCACAGTGGAGAAATACCTCTGAGGGCTGTGAACGTTCATCTTTAAACTCTTTAACGTTCTCCTTCAGTTCTTCATATTTCCCCGCTCCCTTTATTCCCTTTATTCATTATTCTGTCCATCCTCTGTGTTTAACCAGTCAGCAGACGTCAGCAGCAGCAGACATGGCTCCAAGTTTGTTCGTTTGGTCAGAGTTAGTCAGAGTCTCGTGTGGTTCACTGGCAGAATAAACGATGGGCTCATTCTTATTCCAAACGCTCTGACATTCTGTCTCTGCTCCGTATGGAGACAGCAGTTAGAGACAGTCCTGCTCTCTGAACCAACATTTAAACTATCAACAGGAAGTTCTGGTATTCAGGACCAGATTCAGTCAGGGGCTGGGGGACTTCTTTAGCCTGCGTTCATGTTGATGAGAAATGAAAGACGTGTCATAAAGTGGTTAAAGGCTGACCTCATACCTAACAGCTCTCCAAATGAACAGATTTCTAAAGACCACAGACACAAGCAGAGTTTTAAACATGATCACCCTCTGATCATCTTTAAAGAACTCTGGGTGAAGGACAACAACAATGTTCTGTCCTTTGAGGAATAAGTTCAAATGTTCCCATTAACTGTGACTGACGTTCTACTGCCCCGGCCTGCAGCGGGAGAGGACAAACACAGACGCTCCTCTCCAACACCAAAGCATCCAGACAACATTCAAACACACAGGTGAACCAGGACGCACCTGTCCTGGTTCTAACTGACCTCTGTGCTGAGCTAGAAGTGACTTTAATAAAGCACCCTGAGGACTCTTCTGTCTCTGCTGCTGTAACCTCTCTGCACCCTGAGATGGTGATTAAAACTTCTATCCTACTTTCTTTCTTTTGAATGTCTCTCCATTGTTAGCTGAACTTCTTTCTCTCTCGGTCTCTCTCTGTCTTCTTAGATTCTAAATATCATGAGGTCTGGCTGCATCTCACTGCTCCTGTCTTTCATGCTCTTCTCCCCTCCCCTCTCTCCATAGGCGCTCGCTCTAAGACTGTTTCTAAATTGCCACTCCAGGCCATCTTGTTGCCAATTTAACGGCCCGTGTTTTATGAAGACAGAGCAGCCGAGGCCCCTGAGCTTCACTCTGAGATCAAACTAATGACTAATGTGATGTGAGGCTCAGAGTCTGAGACAGAGCAGCCAACCTTTGAGCTGTATCCGACAATAAAACCTAACAATGCTTGAAAACACAAAGCAACATCATATTAACTTTAATATATGCTTGTATTGTCGGTAAACAGCCTAAAGCAGTGGGTTCAACATTTTACCTTAGATAAAAAAACAAAGAATCAAGGAACAGCGGATCAGTTTCCAACTTTCCAGCCCTTCAAACATGCACACAGGACTAAAACTGCAGTTTTACTGAGGTGATTCTACCACACAAGATCTCACAAACTTGAGATTAATCATCACTTCAAGTGAGCTGCAGAAGTCTGCAACTCCTGAAGACCTTTTATGACTCTGTTGTGGCCTTGGCCATCTTCTACAGCGTGACAGGAAGAGGCTGGACAGACTTATAAAGAAGGCCAGCTCTGTCCTGGGATGCCCTCTGGAACCTGTGGAGGAGGTGAGGGAGAGGAGGATGGCAGCCAAGCTGTCCTTCCTAAGGAGCTCCATTAGTGACAGGATGATCCACCCGGAGTGTGTGAAGGAGAGGTATCGCAGGTCTTTCCTTCCTGCAGCTGTTAGACTCCACAACAGAAACTGCTCAAAATAATCTGTGCAGTAACTCATATTTAAATGTATAATCTGTACATGTTTGTACAGTGCTTAACAAATATCATTATTAGACCACCTGTCATATTTGTCTGAGACCATCCAGCATCATGAAGTGCTTTAACCCTTGTAATGTGTTAGAAAGCTGCCCACCCGTGATTTAACTCAGCTTAAAAATACTTCAAAAACAATAGCAACCATCCAACATTGTTTTCACCTCATAACTAGTTTAGTATGTATTCATATCCATGTCAAACTGTTTTAAATGTTTTATTATTATTATTGTTATTATTATGGCTAATTAGACCTTTTCTTTTACAATATACCACTAAAAACTATTTAAATTCACTTATTTTATCTCCTACAGTGAAAGTAATGTGTAAATATATTACCCAAGTCTAACAGACTAATATTAGAGCATATCTACCAATATTTTTATTATTTTTTTTTTTTAACTTAGCTTGGTGTTGTGGGTCAAAACTGACCCGTACAGATTTATGGTTAGGAAAAAGGCAAATAGTCTTTTCCTTTTTTATAAAACCAACTTTATTTTACTCAGAAAGAGAAAATTTAAAATCATTCTATGAGTTGAACATAAAACAACAATAATGTGTCAGGGCAGGTGTGTGTGAAGGTGTGTGTGTCTGTATAAAGTTGTGTGTGTCTATATATATATATATATATATATATGTGTGTGTGTGTGTGTGTGTGTGTGTATAGGTGTACATATTCATATCACATCTCCACCACACCCAATCTGTCATGTATCCAACCTGTACATAACTGTTTGTAAATATTATTTATAATTTTTTAAGTTGACCTTTTTATATTCCATATTTTTGTATTTCTGTATTTATTTGTGCTCTTGTAATACTACTTTTAATTGTCCTTTATTTCTATTGTGTTACTGTCGCCAATGGCCTGTGTTGTCTATATGACTTTTTGCTGTTGTAAAGAAATTTTCTCTGGTGGGACTAATAAAGGAATATCTTATCTTATCTTATCTTATCTTATCTTATCTTATCTTATCCCAGTCTGAAACTGTAAATATAGAAGCATCATAGAACAGATAGAATAATCATGTATTAACTAAACAAGCAGCTGTCATCATCATATATCGTACCACACTTACGGTTTTTCTCCAACAAACTTTGAATTGGGATCATCCGGTGTGCCAGCCTAACTGACCGCTAACTCCCTGGTACTTTCCCACTGGGTACGGTATCACTTACTTTACAAGTCTTTGAATGCATTCATTGGTTTCTTTCTTTTACAGAACTGCTGTTTGCAGCTGCATGAAAAAGACTTCTAACACAGCAGCGATCCATAGTCCAGCCCTGTAGAGGGGCCATTTGTAGGGTGTTTGATGCATTTGCAGTGTTTTTTCTCTCTTAAGTATTGAAAGTGTGACTGAAACCCAGAACTCTGTTGTCTTTATGATAAAACAACACAAAACAAAACAAAACAAAAAACACAAATATTACATCCAAGCTTTTTAAACCAGATTTCTCCACGTCATGTTTGGAACAGGTAAATACATCATCACCCAAACAAACCATCATCCTAGTTAAACCTCCATCCTCAGACTGATCACATGACTTTTTAAGAGGGCAAGCATTTCACCAGTTATGTTTTCAAGTTTTCAAATTGAATCATTTATCTGTAGAAGAAAGCAGCTTAGGAAAACTGTTCAGAGTGGAAATGAAACACAGATTTATGCATCATTCAGACACTGGCAATGCCTACAAAGAGAAAAGCACAATGGACAGTCATGTGATCTGCACCGTGGACAGTCATGTGATCAGCACAATGGACAGTAACGTGATCAGCACCATGGACAGTCATGTGATCAGCACAATGGACAGTCATGTGATCAGCACAATGGACAGTCATGTGATCAGCACAATGGACAGTAACGTGATCAGCACCATGGACAGTCATGTGATCAGCACAATGGACAGTCACGTGATCAGCAGAATGGATAGTTACATGATCAGCTCCATGGACAGTAACGTGATCAGCACCACAGACAGCTCTATAACAGGGACAGTTTAGAGGGCATTATTCTACTCCCTCACATCTGTCTACCAAATTCACAGCTCAGGCAGTAAAAAGAATAAGTCAGTATCATGATTTGACACTGAACCACACAAACCTACATCCACATAATTTCTATGCATTAAGAGAAAACATGTTGTCGGTACAAATCCCCAGGTACCTGCTAGAGCAGACCTGTGTGATGGTTTCACTGTGGATGACCACAGGCTGGGGATCAGCCACGTTCCTGCGATCAAACACCATCTCCTCAGTTTTATAACATGAAGCAAAAGGTCATTATTGTCCCACCACTGAACGAATCTCTCAATTTCAGAGTGATCTCATCTCTTCTCATTAGGCTAAGGATAGCTGTGTCATCAGAGAATTTAATGATGTAGTTCTCTGGATGGATTATTTAGCAATCATCAGTGTATAGAGTAAAAAGGAGAGAGCTGAGAACCCTGAGGAGCACCAGTCCTGATCGTTATTTATTCTGACATGCTGAGTTCGATTAGTTTAAGAAGTCGATACCCATCTCAAAGCAGAGCTAAATCAAGAAAAAGGATGCATGCATGAGCCTTGGGGTCGTCTAGGTGTTTGGTGACCAGGTGTGTGACAGCATCATCAGTGCCACGCCCCCGCTTATAGGCAAACTGAGAAGGATCTAAAAGAAAACCAACCTCTGTTTAAAGCCAGAAGGCCACGATCCTTTCAGAACATTTCATTATTATTGGTGTTAAGGCGACACGTCTGAAATCGTTTGGCTTGGGGAAAGACTTTCAGGGACAGGTGTGATCACTGATTTTTTCCAGAGGGTGGGTACTGCACACAGACCCACACATTTTTGGAAAATTAGGCAAAAAGCTGGTAACAGCTCCTCAGCACATGTCCTCGTAAGAAATGCAGAGATGCCGCCTGGCCCTCTGGCTTTTTTGTACAAATTCTCTTACAAAGTGATTGAACCTTGCAGGGTTCAATCACTAACCTAGCATCCTGATCAGAACTAAGAACATGCAGATGGACAGAGAACAACGTCTCAGGTAACGCCAGCATGGAGGGGACAGAGTCTGTTCATCTACTGCTCAGTTTAATAACTGCTCCATCAGCAGAGTTAAACTCATCCCAAACTATTTCTTCTGTAATTTCGTGATGTATTTTCTACCTTTCTTTAAAGCAATAATCTACTGGCATTTCTAATGTTAGTCACTTTCACATTCATAAACTCTGCACCATCAAACCCGAGTTTTTCTGATTATTGACAAACGTTCAGGGTAACTAATGAATCTCAGTCTGAAGAGAAGAGTAAAGAGGATTATTCTCACTCCTATGAACAGAACCAGATTTGTTTTTCTCTCCCTGACAGGTCTGCAGCAGAAAAACCTCATTTTCTGTCTTTTTCTTCAGGTTCACAGTGACCCTCCTCTCTTTGTCCGTCTCTCATTCAGAGGAAGACTTGCTCTGCCTCAAATCACCGCTGAAACACCTCCTTTTGTTGGGCTGGTAATAAAGAGCTGAGAGCTTTCTCTGAACACAGACAGTGGTCTTTAATGAGGAAGTTAACATTTTACCCTGAACTCCTAAATAGAGAGAGCATCTTATTCTCATTACAAGAACAACAGGACTAATTCTAAGTAAAAACCTGCATGAACGGCCCTGATATCCTCCACTGGACTCTGAATACATCTGATGCTTGTTACATTCAGGGAAAGTTAGAGCAGCTTGTAAAACTCCTGCAGCCTGTTTGAAATCAGGGAGCAGAGAACAAAAGAGACAGCATGAATAAAATCTGCATACAGCTACAGAGAAAAGGGTGTGTTTGGAGAAATGAGGCCTTTTATTCCCCGTAATGACTGTGGAGAAGACGGATGATGATTGGTGGGCTGAGAGGGAGAGATGAGGTTTATATGTGTCTGCTCAAACAGATGAGGTTTACGAGGAGGAGCGGTAAACAGGATTCACAGAGAAGCACAGGTTTGAGGCTGGATGTTATCTCCTGTTTCAGCAGGCTCTAACAGCTGTGATTATGACGCCTTTGTCTCCATTTCAACCAGAGATCATGACCATGTCTAGAAGAAGTGATGCATGGATCTGTGCCTAACATAACTCTGCAAACTAGCTTCTATTGTTGTCAAGCTTTCCTCCCACATCTGCATTTCCTGTTGTCAGCACCCCTTACTTATCCTGATTGGTGCTTGTCTTCAGACCTCAACCTTCTGAATTTATTTCCCCCTGAGCAATTTCAGATCCTTGAGGTCCTCCACCTGAGGCTGAGATCACCCCCCCCCCCCCGAGAGAGAAGTTCCCTGTTTTACAGCCAAGACCACAGTGTCTGTCTGGAGGGGCCGACCCTCATTTCAGCCGCTTCTCATCCATCTGCAAATGCTTCAGTACCTCCTAAAGATCAATGAGAAGAACCTTGAGATCCTACAGAGACTACTGAGAAGAACCCGGAGATCATAGTGATGACTGAGAAGAACCCGGAGATCATAGTGATGACTGAGAAGAACCCGGAGATCATAGTGATGACTGAGAAGAACCCGGAGATCATAGTGATGACTGAGAAAAACCCAGAGATCATAGTGATGACTGAGAAAAACCCAGAGATCATAGTGATGACTGAGAAAAACCCAGAGATCATAGTGATGACTGAGAAAAACCCAGAGATCATAGTGATGACTGAGAAGAACCCGGAGATCACTGACAGGATCCTGGAGATCCTATAAAACTAGAAACCCTCTTGCTATGATTTTCAGAAGGATCTCTGGGCCTCATTTGAACATTAGTGTAGAGTCCAAGTGGTTGGACGGAGATTCCTCAGGAGAGTGGCTCAGCCTTAGAGATGGGAAAAGGAGCTCCATCACTCATGGGGAGCATGTGGAGTAGAACCTCTGCTGCTTCACATTGGCAGGAAGCAGCAGAGGTGGTTCTAAGGAAGATCTTCAACTAAAAGGAGACCATAGGGCAGTCCTAAAACCCCCTGAAGAGATCATGGTTCTGTGATGATGAAGCTACAGTCAGTAGTAGAGGAGGTAGATCATGGTTCTGTGATGATGAAGCTACAGTCAGTAGTAGAGGAGGTAGATCATGGTTCTGTGATGATGAAGCTACAGTCAGTAGTAGAGGAGGTAGATCATGTTTCTGTGATGATGAAGCTACAGTCAGTAGTAGAGGAGGTAGATCATGGTTCTGTGATGATGAAGCTACAGTCAGTAGTAGAGGAGGTAGATCATGGTTCTGTGATGATGAAGCTACAGTCAGTAGTAGAGGAGGTAGATCATGGTTCTGTGCTGATGAAGCTACAGTCAGTAAATCTATGTCTGACTATCTCTCTTTTATCTGAGCCACATGTGCCTCACTCTGGCGCTGGTTCGTGTTCCTCTCTGTTCTGGAACGTCAGAGTACGGCGGTCCACGGTCCCCTCAGTGTCCCCCCCGTTTCTCAGTGCCTTTAAATGTGCGTTGGCGTATCAGTGACCGTTTCAGTGACGGCTGATTTTGGTCAGATCAGAGGCATAGAGGGATTGTTATTGTTGAAAGGAACCCGTCCCTCCAGCTGTGACTCGTTCACCTTCGTCTAGAGCTGACTAAATTACTCTCTGTTGTTTGGAGGATGGCGTTCGCTGCGGTAGCGTCGGGGTCTTTTCATCCTGAATATAAAGTGGGGATGTATTCAGGTTCTGAACAGCTGTACGTTCATCAGTCTTTAAATGAAACTAAAGAGACTCTAGCAGCGAGGCGTCTCTGGTGTTTCCTTTAAAGGAGCTGAAGGCAGCAGATATCTCACTTTTACTCCAGTCAAGAAGACGTGTGGAAATGTTGAACAGAAGAAAGGCGAGGATTCATCAGGTGTCCTGACAGTTTCAGTCTTTAGGTGGGTTATAAATAGTCCTGATGTCGTCTTTATTACAGCCATAGAGCTCAGAGGGACCAGGTAAACAGTGGTAAAGGTCTGGTATCAGGATAAACACAGCTGTGGTTAATAACACCATAATAGAACTCTGATAACCTACAGGGATCTTTAGGGCTCATAAACTCAGTCAGACTGGTGATATTAATGTAATCAGTGTTAAACCATTAACCCGTTAGACAGACGGCCTATCAGAGCAGACGTTTATCAGACCTCCTCAGAGGACACCTCCAGGCTGACCCTCCTCTTTAGCTCAGCCCTCTGTGGTCTGCATGAAAAATATGGATCAAAGACCAGAGAAGGATTCTGGATTGATCAGGTCTTCATAAAGACTAGGACTATCAGTGTTCATGTATTTAATGTGATGAGATTAACTAGTCAGTGTAAACGTGCAGCTGAAATGTCCAGGTGAGTGTGGAGATGTGGATGGCGTGAGGAAAGAGGCTCCTCCTCCTCCTCTCAGTGTTAGCCTTTGGGCAGATGAACGTCTCCCTGAAACAACAGTCAGGGTGACTGGGCTCTTTTACCGCGGACAGACCGGCCCACCCGCGGCGCCTGATTGGGAAATGTCCTGATGGTGGTTTTGGGGACAACGTCATCCACTAACTTCCAAAAAAATCCCCAGCCTTCTCCGTAAACACGCTGATGTTACTGAGGTCTGCTGGAACACGCCATAGTCTGTATTTTCCAGCACGGCCTGCAGGGAGCTTCTGAATGGTCCATCCAACACGTTACCTCTCGTACCGCCAGAACTTCCGGCTTGATGACCCTCCCTGAATGGTGTGTAACAGTGGTCTAGAGTCCAGTCGCCCCTGGTGGGGCGTGATGTGTTGGTAGAGACCGGGTCTCACCTTCAGTTTAGCGCTGTTAAAGTCCCCGGCCATGATGAAGGCTGCCTGTTAGCTAGCGAGAGCCTCATGCAGCTCAGAGAGAGCTGTGTCTGTGCTCGCTGGACATGGAATGTAAGCGGCGCTGGAGATGTCTGAGGTTTACTCACTGGGAAGGTAGAACAGGCGGCATTTCATTGTCAAGAGCTCCAGGTTAGGCGAGCAGAGATGTGAGAGGGGGACAATGTACCTGCTGTTGCATCAGCTGTTGTTCACCACGAGACACACCACACCTCCCCTCGATATCCCAGATTCCTCCTGTCCGTGCCATGTTCTGAGAAGAACTCCACTGGTTGGACGATGTGATCCGGGATCTTTGGGTTCAGCCACGTCCCGGTAAGGCAGATGATGTAGCAGTCCCGTATGTCCCTTTGGAACGTTATCCTCGCCCTCAAGGCGTCCAGCTTGTTCCCCAGAGACTGGACGTTGGCCAGGAGGATGCTGGGCAGCGGTGGGTGGAGTGTCCTTTTCCTCAGATGATTTCTGCTGCCGACTCAACATCCTCCCTGTCTTGAAGTTCGCTGCTGTTGTTTTGCAGAAGTGCCGCAGGACGTCGTTGGGCAAGATAGGGTCGGATCCTGGATTCACAGAAATTTTAAACCTTAGTACTGTCTGCCAATCTTTAAAAGTCCGTCTCCGACGTAAGAGATTCTGTCACTGTCTGTGAAGGGAGGGTTCAAGGTTAAAAATCCAAAAAAGAGGGAATTTATAGACTAAGCACTGGCACGCCTGCAGCCGCACTCACCAGCGCCATGTGATAAAGAGTGGTTCATCATGATCATAGTCTATCAGCTCTGATATCACTGTTATTGATCTAAACACATGATCATAGTCTATCAGCTCTGATATCACTGTTATTGATCTAAACACATGATCATAGTCTATCAGCTCTGATATCACTGTTATTGATCTAAACACATGATCATAGTCTATCAGCTCTGATATCACTGTTATTGATCTAAACACATGATCATAGTCTATCAGCTCTGATATTGGTATAACTGTGCATATGTTGATGGTAAAACTATCAGAGATCACATGAGTCTCTCCTTATTCCTCTCTCTGACCTTTAAACCTGATAAATTAAATGTAAATAGAGCTGATGTAGATCTCGGCGTCTGGAGGAAACACTGACTGATTTAACGGCATCTGTGGTGGTGATGGCAGAAATCTCATTACCTGAGGAGTACCTCTATATCACCTGAATACAGAGCTATTTTATCGGAGACCATAGAAAGTGACAGACTGCACAGAATCTCGATTTCTTGGTTTCCATGACAACCAAAGTTTCATTTCCCCTAATGACGGCGTTACATCACTTCTACCGCCTCCACGCCAAGGACCCTTTCACCCGAATCCTCGTGTCGACAGGCAGGGCAATTACCCTTGAGCGATCAGTGTGAGTGTGGCTAAAGGTGACAACAGAAGAGAGGCTGGATCTTCGGGGGGGGGGGGTCGCCTTTATGTGGGTGAAGACCACATTACAGTACAGTCTGGAGGAAAGACCACAGAGTTTTTTTTTTTATCCCCGCTACCTCCGTTAATATTCATGTTTTGACCATCCCTGCAACCCCCACCAAATCCCAACCCCGGCAACTGAGAGGAAAAGCAGCAGCTTCGCTATGTGCTGCTTGTGGACTCTGATGGTGTCTGAGCCGCTGTGGCTGTCTGATCTATAACTCTGCTGATGTCTGATCTATAACTCTGCTGATGTCTGATCTATAACTCTGCTGATGTCTGATCTATGACTCTGCTGATGTCTGATCTATAACTCTGCTGATGTCTGATCTATAACTCTGCTGATGTCTGATCTATAACTCTGCTGATGTCTGATCTATAACTCTGCTGATGTCTGATCTATAACTCTGCTGATGTCTGATCTATGACTCTGCTGATGTCTGATCTATGACTCTGCTGATGTCTGATCTATGACTCTGCTGATGTCTGATCTATAACTCTGCTGATGTCTGATCTATAACTCTGCTGATGTCTGATCTATGACTCTGCTGATGTCTGATCTATGACTCTGCTGATGTCTGATCTATGACTCTGCTGATGTCTGATCTATAACTCTGCTGATGTCTGATCTATGACTCTGCTGATGTCTGATCTATGACTCTGCTGATGTCTGATCTATAACTCTGCTGATGTCTGATCTATGACTCTGCTGATGTCTGATCTATGACTCTGCTGATGTCTGATCTATGACTCTGCTGATGTCTGATCTATAACTCTGCTGATGTCTGATCTATGACTCTGCTGATGTCTGATCTATAACTCTGCTGATGTCTGATCTATAACTCTGCTGATGTCTGATCTATAACTCTGCTGATGTCTGATCTATGACTCTGCTGATGTCTGATCTATAACTCTGCTGATGTCTGATCTATAACTCTGCTGATGTCTGATCTATGACTCTGCTGATGTCTGATCTATGACTCTGCTGATGTCTGATCTATGACTCTGCTGATGTCTGATCTATAACTCTGCTGATGTCTGATCTATGACTCTGCTGATGTCTGATCTATGACTCTGCTGATGTCTGATCTATAACTCTGCTGATGTCTGATCTTTGTGTCTGCTTTCATATTTTTGGCTTCTGTAGACGTCTCTGAAGAATCAGCCCCTCTTAATGAATCAGACTGCAGGTAAAGCCTTCACTGTCGGTCAGAGGAGATTTCTAAGTCTAGTTTTTGGGTTGTGTTTCATCACAGATGTCATCATCCTTTAAAGTTAGCTCTTCTTATCGGACTCTACATGCTTTCAGCTTTCCTCTGGGCTGACGTCAAACGGCCAGGCTGTGGTTTCATGTGTGAGCTTCGCTGTGACTCATCAGGATGTCTGCTGTTTATCACAGCGCTCTGATGTCAGCTGAAGGAACAGGAAACAAAAATCCTGCATTTTAAATCCATGTATAAAACACATAAGCTACTCCTTTAATTAGCTGAAGTCATCTCCTCAGAATGGAGCAGGTCTGTGATTGAAAGCTTCAACAGTGGTCATACTGTCAGCTGATTATTTACTGCATTAGAAGATTTACTAAAGCCAGTCTTGGGCACACAAGGTCTTTGTTTTGGCAGAAATTCCAGGGATGGTTTTAAATCAACACGAACGTTTGTGTCCAATCAGGAACGTTGTTCATATTACTGTATGAAGGCCCAGTGTGATGGTTAACATTTGTGTCAGTCAGCAAGGGACCAACTCAGCAGACAGCTTCACTCATGGTGCAGAAGTGTTTAATATGTACAACAAAAACACCAGAAACGAAGAAAAGGAACCCCAGCAGTGACCGCTGTACAACAGGCCATGTTTAAATACATCTAAAATACATTTAGATACATATCTAAAATACATCTAAAATACATCTAAATATATATCTAAAATATAAAACATCATATATCTAAATACATCCTTTAATATAGCTGAATACATCTCCTAAAATACATCTGTGATCTAAAAGCTTCAACAGTGGTCATACTGTCATCTAAATTATATATACTGCATTAAAGATATATACTAAAATACATCTTGGGCACACAAGGTCTTTGTTTTGGCAGAAATACATCTAAATGGTTTTAAATCAACATCTAAATATACAATCTAAAATACATCTCATATTACTGTATGAATAACATTTGTGTCAGTCAGCAATAATATGTACAACAAAAACATACATCTAAAATACATCTAAATATATATCTAAAATACATCTAAAATACATCTAAATATATATCTAAAATACATCTAAAATACATCTAAAATACATCTAAATATACATCTAAAATACATCTAAAATACATCTAAATATATATCTAAAATACATCTAAATATATATCTAAAATACATCTGAAATACATCTAAATATATATCTAAAATACATCTAAAATACATCTAAATATACATCTAAAATACATCTAAAACACATCTAAAATACATCTGAAATACATCTAAATATATATCTAAAATACATCTGAAATACATCTAAATATATATCTAAAATACATCTGAAATACATCTAAATATATATCTAAAATACATCTAAAATACGTCTAAATATATATCTAAAATACATCTAAATATTTATCTAAAATACATCTGTAATACATCTAAATATATATCTAAAATACATCTGAAATACATCTAAATATATATCTAAAATACATCTAAAATACATCTAAATATATATCTAAAATACATCTAAAATACATCTAAATATATATCTAAAATACATCTAAAATACATCTAAATATATATCTAAATATATATCTAAAATACATCTAAATATATATCTAAAATACATCTAAAATACATCTACATATATATCTAAAATACATCTACATATATATCTAAAATACATCTCAATATATATCTAAAATACATCTAAAATACATCTCAATATATATCTAAAATACATCTAAAATACATCTAAATATATATCTAAAATACATCTTAAATACATCTCAATATATATCTAAAATACATCTAAATATACATCTAAATATATATCTAAAATACATCTAAAATACATCTAAATATATATCTAAAATACATCTAAATATATATCTAAAATACATCTAAAATACATCTTAATATATATCTAAAATACATCTAAAATACATCTAAATATGTATCTAAAATACATCTAAAATACATCTAAATATATATCTAAAATACATCTAAAATACATCTAAATATATATCTAAAATACATCTAAAATACTTCTAAATATATATCTAAATATATATCTAAAATACATCTAAATATATATCTAAAATACATCTAAAATACATCTACATATATATCTAAAATACATCTACATATACATCTAAATATATATCTAAAATACATCTAAAATACATCTAAATATATTTCTAAAATACATCTAAAATACATCTAAATATATATCTAAAATACATCTAAATATATATCTAAAATACATCTAAAATACATCTAAATATATTTCTAAAATACATCTAAAATACATCTAAATATATATCTAAAATACATCTAAATATATATCTAAAATACATCTGAAATACATCTAAATATATATCTAAAATACATCTAAAATACGTCTAAATATATATCTAAAATACATCTAAATATTTATCTAAAATACATCTGTAATACATCTAAATATATATCTAAAATACATCTGAAATACATCTAAATATATATCTAAAATACATCTAAAATACATCTAAATATATATCTAAAATACATCTAAAATACATCTAAATATATATCTAAAATACATCTAAAATACATCTAAAATACATCTAAATATACATCTAAAATACATCTAAAATACATCTAAAATACATCTAAATATATATCTAAAATACATCTACATATATATCTAAAATACATCTGAAATACATCTAAATATATATCTAAAATACATCTAAAATACATCTAAATATACATCTAAAATACATCTAAATATATATCTAAAATACATCTTAAATACATCTCAATATATATCTAAAATACATCTAAATATACATCTAAATATATATCTAAAATACATCTAAAATACATCTAAATATATATCTAAAATACATCTAAATATATATCTAAAATACATCTAAAATACATCTAAATATACATCTAAAATACATCTAAATATATATCTAAAATACATCTAAAATACATCTAAATATATATCTAAAATACATCTAAAATACATCTAAATATATATCTAAAATACATCTAAAATACATCTAAATATATATCTAAAATACATCTAAATATATATCTAAAATACATCTAAAATACATCTACATATATATCTAAAATACATCTACATATACATCTCAATATATATCTAAAATACATCTAAAATACATCTAAATATATATCTAAAATACATCTAAAATACATCTAAATATATATCTAAAATACATCTAAATATATATCTAAAATACATCTAAAGTACATCTAAATATATTTCTAAAATACATCTAAAATACATCTAAATATATATCTAAAATACATCTAAATATATATCTTAAATACATTTGAAATACATCTAAATATATATCTAAAATACATCTAAAGTACATCTAAATATATATCTAAAATACATCTAAAATACATCTAAATATATATCAAAAATACATCTAAATATACATTTAAAATACATCTCAAACACATGTCAACCATCTAAACATATCCTGCATATTCCTTCATAGATAACAGTCGTAGTGCTTTTGACAGAATCAGCCGTTTAAAGCTAAAGCTGGTGGTTTCAGACCACACTGGTGAGGCAACAGTTCATCAGTGACTGTATCTGATTCACTGATGAAGACTCTGGTGAGAACTGAGTCACACTGTCTGTACGAAGGTACGGTGCCCAGAAGACCTCCACAGGTAGTGGACCAGGAGGATCCCGACCAGATGCCTGACCCTCCTTTAGATGTGAAGGAGCAGCGGCTGGACTCTGAGTTCTCCCCGGATGTTTGAAGCCCTCTCTCATCTCTACGGCTGAGTCCAGACCCCCTAAATGGGGGTTCTCACTTAGACCGCTCACTGCCTCGGTCATTACCCAGAGTTCACCATGGCTGAGGGTTGGAGAGCAGTTTGACATGAAAATTACTAAACTTCTTCTTCATCATAACAGAAGCTCAACAGCTTCAGTGAGTCTTGTGATTAGACCGTAGTCTAAAGACCACAGAGGAGCTTTATAATAACGGCGTATTGTTCAGGGACCTGAGCTGCTTTTCTTTAAAACAAAGAACCAAGAAAATAAAGACAGACCGACACCACAGCTACAAACTTCTGACCTTAAAACCTAGAGGAAAGAGAGTTTAGAGTCTGGTCTAAGGAGAACAGACTTCCATGTTTCATGTCTGAGGAACAGTATAGCACCTCTCAGCTCCACAGCCTTCATCCACACAGACTAACACATTTACCACAGAATCATTCATACAGGCAAAGGTAGAAGCTGCTGCTGAAGTACGGGGGTAATCTGAACTGAAGTTTGTGGCGGAAGCTGCAGGTGCTGATGTAACCTCGGATAAACTCTCCTCCTCTCTCCCTCCTCCATCGCTCTGAATGTAACTGCTAAGATTAAAACGGCTGCTTGGAGAGCAAAAGGGTTCACGTCGATGATGAAAGAATGCGTTATAGAGCGGGACGTGGAGATGAAGATACACATGTAGGTGAAAGGGAACAAGAGGTCCTTATAGTCCAGGTATTTCTCAGGTCTGGTGTGAACAGCCCAGAGCTGTTAGAAAGAGACACGGATCAGTGTGTGATCGTTATTCCATCAGTAATCTTTGAGAGCTGCTTTCCCTTTAAGTAACACACAAATAAAGGATGAATGCCCGTCTATGGTTACAGCTCTCTGTGATCAAACACACTCATTAATATATCATCACTATTAAAACAGCTTAGCCTCAGTGACTGGCAGGAACTGAAACACACGAATGCATGACTATATCTGCCAAAACAAATCTGAACACCAAACCTGAAAAAACAGAACAATGGAAATGTGCTGCAGGAATCACGACTTCTTACCATCGTTAACTCTCCGTTACACTCATTCATATGACTTATTTACAGATCTCTGAGTGTGTGTGGACTGGTACTCCAAAAGCCCATTATTAGCAGGTTGCGGTAAAATGTCCCTGATGTAAGATGATTAGAAGTAAGCTCTGCCAAAATCTAAACGACCTTTGTTTTACAGATAAAGGTGAAATTTGTTCATGTGAAAAATCTGTGAGAATCTCCAAATCCATGCCAACGTTTCTGCGATTACCAGAGTTGTTAGCTCAAACCACTGCTTCATTTTCAGGGTGTTTGCTTGTTTGGTTCACCTTTGGTCCAGGTAATCCCTGAGATTAAGTTCTCCATGCCAAGGGCCAAGAAAGCACATCAGCTACAGATAGAAGGTTAAAAATACAGCCAACACGAGGGACAAAGGACGAATAAACCTGATAAATGAGGCAGTCACATTTCAGTTAAAGGGTTTTAAAATGATCTCAGAGGAGGAGTTAATGATACTTACGACTGATCTCTGGTCCAGAGAACTGAACAAAGGTGTTTAACTGAGATTAAGGAGTCTCTATGGGACAGAGACCTTTACTGACAAATCTGACCCCAAACTGCCAAAACAGTCTCCTAATTATCCAGGCTTCAAAACGGCCCTCGGCCCCAGAGGTCCAAACCCTCCAAATACCCAGAAATGTCTCCATTCCCTCAGACTGAGGGGGTCTGATATTAACCCAGTCCTGTTCATCAGCAGTCTCTACTGCTCTGAAACTCGGATTCTGTGTGGATGAATGGAGTTATTACTGTGTCATTTTCATTTACCGTCTCCATCTGGACAGATCTCCACAGCATCAGTGGAGCTGAAAATCAGACTCATGCAGGAGAGGAGATTTTCAGCAATGATTGAGCAGAACAATGACAGCTTCTTATTGTGACACAGACAGACAGGATTGGCTGGGCTGCAGCTGCTCCACAGCAACAACACAATCAGAACAACAGATCAGGGCACGAGTATTTATAGCAGGAGCTAATGACCAAACATCTGTGAGGACGGGCTAACGATCAGGACACCGGCAGAACAGAGAGAGGCCATGGGAGGACAGGACTGTTACTGAACCAACATTATCAAATATGAATGTGGATGGAAATGGATCATAGTCAAAACAGAGCCGATGATTGTTTTTAATCAGTAATCAGGTCAGATATTAAAAAAACATGAAAAAAACTCCATCAATGTGAAAGTTAAATATTAAACCAGTCTCTCTACTGCCTTTATTTTCACATCAGGACCATAAAGCACTGCCATTAACATAAACCAGAGCTGAAAGAAGAGTGGTAAACCATTCCCTAGTAACGTAAACCAGAGCTGAAAGAAGAGTGGTAAACCATTACCTAGTGACGTAAACCAGAGCTGAAAGAAGAGTGGTAAACCATTCCCTAGTGACGTAAACAAGAGCTTACACAGAGTGGTAAGCCATTCCCTAGTGACGTAAACCAGAGCTTACACAGAGTGGTAAGCCATTCCCTAGTGACATAAACCAGAGCTGAAAGAAGAATTGTAAACCATTCCCTATTAACTTAAACCAGAGCTTAAACAGAGTGGTAAACCATTTCCTAATAACTTAAAGCAGAGCTGAAAGAAGAGTGGTAAACCATTCCCTAGTGACGTAAACAAGAGCTTACACAGAGTGGTAAGCCATTCCCTAGTGACATAAACCAGAGCTGAAAGAAGAATTGTAAACCATTCCCTATTAACTTAAACCAGAGCTTAAACAGAGTGGTAAACCATTTCCTAATAACTTAAAGCAGAGCTGAAAGAAGAGTGGTAAACCATTCCCTAGTAACGTAAACCAGAGCTGAAAGAAGAGTGGTAAACCATTCCCTAGTAACGTAAACCAGAGCTGAAAGAAGAGTGGTAAACCATTCCCTAGTAACGTAAACCAGAGCTTAAACAGAGTGGTAAACCATTTCCTAATAACTTAAAGCAGAGCTTTAACAGAGTGGTAAACCATTCCCTTATAACTTAAATTAGAGATGAAACAGAGTAGTAAACCATTCCCTATTTACTTAAACCAGAGCTTAAACAGAGTGGTAAACCATTCCCTATGGGGGTTTAACTTTTATTTAAACATGCCGGCTGAAAGGTGACTGACACCACGGTCTACCAAAGATCGTTACTGTCCTGAGTTTTTGGTCTGGCTAGTGAATGAACTATTTGGCCACTCTGAGAAGCTTCAGGTCTGTGAATCAGGGAACAAATGAGAATCAGAGCATCTCTACTGTGAAGAGGTAGAGATTAGTGAGATTTGGGAATTTACTGAGAAGTTTCCAGCAGCATGACTGTGAAGAAACTTTAGGGCCAGGGTCAACATGTTAGTGCAGGGAGCACTGTCCTGAGTTATGGATGGCGCTGCAGCAGAAAGGTCACAGAGCCAACCCAGTTGGCAGGTAAACGTTTCCTCTGCCTCATAGTTCACTCACAGCACCAACTCCACCTCTCTGCTGTTGCTGTGCCATTTTCCACATCCTAGAGAGGAGGACATGAATCAGACATGCTAGACTTCCTGTCCGGAGGTGTGTCAGGAGTGTTTGTGATTTTAGTTCACTCGGACTCTCAGCAGGAGACGAAACAGTTCCTGGGGGCTGACGCCTCAGGACTGTCATGTTGAAAAGTCTGACATCAGCTTCAGCTTTCCCCGTACTCAGACGTTTGAACTGAGTTCATGTTCTCATTCCTAAATATTTCTCTAAATCAGCCTCCTCTCTATCCACTGCTCGCTCCTCACTCTACTATTAAACCTGCTGAGACTCCCTGCTGTCTTACTGAGCTCTGAGGACAGAACACTTCAATGTTCCCCCATTACTGAGGAAAACATGGGCATGAGAACAGCCAGGGTGTTAATGAAGGACTGCTTTGACTGAGTCATCCAGAGTTTGTTAATCCTCAGCGACCCCCTGCAGAGGCCGACATTCACATTCTGTAGCGGTAGAGTGAAGCTCCGATCAGACGCCATGTAAACACAAACACTGAGGCTTCAGACCACACGGATCATCCACATCCTCCTGTCCATGATGGAGGAGGACCGAGAGGACCTCAGCACACTTTAGCACCACAAAGAAGATACAGAGACCATGTTACTTATTCTGATGTTTTCCAACAAGTCAAGGCCTTTTCTATTTAAAACTTTAAATAACAGAGAGGAAATACTGGAGAGGAACAGTCTCCTACTCCATCGTTTGATATCTGTTGAAAGCTCACAGCAGACCTTTTGAAGATGCTGATGTCAAGGATGCAGAAACGACAACTCAGACTAAAGAGGAAGAATTTCTACAGGCTGAGACACTCGAAGAAACCAAGAGAATCTGTTTAAACGGTCCAGAGCCGAAACCAGGAGACCAGATTCAATAGAGACAGCCAGAACTATGATAGCGTAGCTCTGTGTTAGCTCTGTGTTAGCTCTGTGTTAGCTCTGTGTTAGCTCTGTGTTAGCTCTCTGTTAGCTCTGTGTTAGCTCTGTGTTAGCTCTATTAACTATGATAGCGTAGCTCTGTGTTAGCTCTGTGTTAGCTCTCTGTTAGCTCTCTGTTAGCTCTCTGTTAGCTCTGTGTTAGCTCTCTGTTAGCTCTCTGTTAGCTCTGTGTTAGCTCTCTGTTAGCTCTCTGTTAGCTCTGTGTTAGCTCTGTGTTAGCTCTGTGTTAGCTCTATTAACTATGATAGCGTAGCTCTGTGTTAGCTCTGTGTTAGCTCTGTGTTAGCTCTGTGTTAGCTCTGTGTTAGCTCTATTAACTATGATAGCGTAGCTCTGTGTTAGCTCTGTGTTAGCTCTGTGTTAGCTCTATTAACTATGATAGCGTAGCTCTGTGTTAGCTCTGTGTTAGCTCTGTGTTAGCTCTATTAACTATGATAGCGTAGCTCTGTGTTAGCTCTGTGTTAGCTCTGTGTTAGCTCTGTGTTAGCTCTATTAACTATGATAGCGTAGCTCTGTGTTAGCTCTATTAACTATGATAGCGTAGCTCTGTGTTAGCTCTGTGTTAGCTCTGTGTTAGCTCTATTAACTATGATAGCGTAGCTCTGTGTTAGCTCTGTGTTAGCTCTGTGTTAGCTCTGTGTTAGCTCTCTGTTAGCTCTCTGTTAGCTCTGTGTTAGCTCTCTGTTAGCTCTCTGTTAGCTCTCTGTTAGCTCTGTGTTAGCTCTCTGTTAGCTCTCTGTTAGCTCTGTGTTAGCTCTATTAACTATGATAGCGTAGCTCTGTGTTAGCTCTGTGTTAGCTCTGTGTTAGCTCTCTGTTAGCTCTCTGTTAGCTCTGTGTTAGCTCTCTGTTAGCTCTCTGTTAGCTCTGTGTTAGCTCTGTGTTAGCTCTATTAACTATGATAGCGTAGCTCTGTGTTAGCTCTGTGTTAGCTCTCTGTTAGCTCTCTGTTAGCTCTCTGTTAGCTCTGTTAGCTCTCTGTTAGCTCTGTGTTAGCTCTGTGTTAGCTCTATTAACTATGATAGCGTAGCTCTGTGTTAGCTCTGTGTTAGCTCTGTGTTAGCTCTCTGTTAGCTCTCTGTTAGCTCTGTGTTAGCTCTATTAACTATGATAGCGTAGCTCTGTGTTAGCTCTGTGTTAGCTCTGTGTTAGCTCTCTGTTAGCTCTCTGTTAGCTCTCTGTTAGCTCTTTGTTAGCTCTCTGTTAGCTCTCTGTTAGCTCTTTGTTAGCTCTCTGTTAGCTCTTTGTTAGCTCTCTGTTAGCTCTCTGTTAGCTCTATTGACTATGATAGCTTAGCGCTCTGTTAGCTCTCTGTTAGCTCTTTGTTAGCTCTCTGTTAGCTCTCTGTTAGCTCTATTGACTATGATAGCTTAGCTCTCTGTTAGCTCTCTGTTAGCTCTCTGTTAGCTCTCTGTTAGCTCTCTGTTAGCTCTATTAACTATGATAGCTTAGCTCTGTGTTAGCTCTGTGTTAGCTCTGTGTTAGCTCTCTGTTAGCTCTCTGTTAGCTCTCTGTTAGCTCTCTGTTAGCTCTATTGACTATGATAGCTTAGCTCTCTGTTAGCTCTCTGTTAGCTCTTTGTTAGCTCTCTGTTAGCTCTCTGTTAGCTCTTTGTTAGCTCTCTGTTAGCTCTCTGTTAGCTCTTTGTTAGCTCTCTGTTAGCTCTTTGTTAGCTCTCTGTTAGCTCTCTGTTAGCTCTATTGACTATGATAGCTTAGCGCTCTGTTAGCTCTGTGTTAGCTCTTTGTTAGCTCTCTGTTAGCTCTCTGTTAGCTCTATTGACTATGATAGCTTAGCTCTTTGTTAGCTCTGTGTTAGCTCTTTGTTAGCTCTCTGTTAGCTCTCTGTTAGCTCTCTGTTAGCTCTTCATTAGCTCTCTGTTAGCTCTCTGTTAGCTCTTTGTTAGCTCTCTGTTAGCTCTCTGTTAGCTCTTTGTTAGCTCTCTGTTAGCTCTCTGTTAGCTCTTTGTTAGCTCTCTGTTAGCTCTCTGTTAGCTCTTTGTTAGCTCTCTGTTAGCTCTCTGTTAGCTCTCTGTTAGCTCTTCGTTAGCTCTCTGTTAGCTCTCTGTTAGCTCTGTGTTAGCTCTCTGTTAGCTCTCTGTTAGCTCTCTGTTAGCTCTCTGTTAGCTCTTCGTTAGCTCTCTGTTAGCTCTCTGTTAGCTCTATTAACTATGATAGCATAGCTCTTTGTTAGCTCTCTGTTAGCTCTCTGTTAGCTCTCTGTTAGCTCTCTGTTAGCTCTTCGTTAGCTCTCTGTTAGCTCTCTGTTAGCTCTGTGTTAGCTCTCTGTTAGCTCTCTGTTAGCTCTCTGTTAGCTCTCTGTTAGCTCTTCGTTAGCTCTCTGTTAGCTCTCTGTTAGCTCTATTAACTATGATAGCATAGCTCTTTGTTAGCTCTCTGTTAGCTCTCTGTTAGCTCTGTTAGCTCTCTGTTAGCTCTGTGTTAGCTCTGTGTTAGCTCTATTAACTATGATAGCGTAGCTCTGTGTTAGCTCTGTGTTAGCTCTGTGTTAGCTCTCTGTTAGCTCTCTGTTAGCTCTCTGTTAGCTCTATTAACTATGATAGCGTAGCTCTGTGTTAGCTCTGTGTTAGCTCTGTGTTAGCTCTCTGTTAGCTCTCTGTTAGCTCTCTGTTAGCTCTTTGTTAGCTCTCTGTTAGCTCTCTGTTAGCTCTTTGTTAGCTCTCTGTTAGCTCTTTGTTAGCTCTCTGTTAGCTCTCTGTTAGCTCTATTGACTATGATAGCTTAGCGCTCTGTTAGCTCTCTGTTAGCTCTTTGTTAGCTCTCTGTTAGCTCTCTGTTAGCTCTATTGACTATGATAGCTTAGCTCTCTGTTAGCTCTCTGTTAGCTCTCTGTTAGCTCTCTGTTAGCTCTCTGTTAGCTCTATTAACTATGATAGCTTAGCTCTGTGTTAGCTCTGTGTTAGCTCTGTGTTAGCTCTCTGTTAGCTCTCTGTTAGCTCTCTGTTAGCTCTCTGTTAGCTCTATTGACTATGATAGCTTAGCTCTCTGTTAGCTCTCTGTTAGCTCTTTGTTAGCTCTCTGTTAGCTCTCTGTTAGCTCTATTGACTATGATAGCTTAGCTCTCTGTTAGCTCTGTGTTAGCTCTTTGTTAGCTCTCTGTTAGCTCTCTGTTAGCTCTCTGTTAGCTCTTCGTTAGCTCTCTGTTAGCTCTCTGTTAGCTCTCTGTTAGCTCTCTGTTAGCTCTCTGTTAGCTCTTTGTTAGCTCTCTGTTAGCTCTCTGTTAGCTCTTTGTTAGCTCTCTGTTAGCTCTCTGTTAGCTCTTTGTTAGCTCTCTGTTAGCTCTCTGTTAGCTCTCTGTTAGCTCTCTGTTAGCTCTTCGTTAGCTCTCTGTTAGCTCTCTGTTAGCTCTGTGTTAGCTCTGTGTTAGCTCTCTGTTAGCTCTCTGTTAGCTCTCTGTTAGCTCTATTGACTATGATAGCTTAGCTCTCTGTTAGCTCTCTGTTAGCTCTTTGTTAGCTCTCTGTTAGCTCTCTGTTAGCTCTTTGTTAGCTCTCTGTTAGCTCTCTGTTAGCTCTTTGTTAGCTCTCTGTTAGCTCTTTGTTAGCTCTCTGTTAGCTCTCTGTTAGCTCTATTGACTATGATAGCTTAGCGCTCTGTTAGCTCTGTGTTAGCTCTTTGTTAGCTCTCTGTTAGCTCTCTGTTAGCTCTATTGACTATGATAGCTTAGCTCTCTGTTAGCTCTGTGTTAGCTCTTTGTTAGCTCTCTGTTAGCTCTCTGTTAGCTCTCTGTTAGCTCTTCGTTAGCTCTCTGTTAGCTCTCTGTTAGCTCTTTGTTAGCTCTCTGTTAGCTCTCTGTTAGCTCTTTGTTAGCTCTCTGTTAGCTCTCTGTTAGCTCTTTGTTAGCTCTCTGTTAGCTCTCTGTTAGCTCTTTGTTAGCTCTCTGTTAGCTCTCTGTTAGCTCTCTGTTAGCTCTCTGTTAGCTCTTCGTTAGCTCTCTGTTAGCTCTCTGTTAGCTCTGTGTTAGCTCTCTGTTAGCTCTCTGTTAGCTCTCTGTTAGCTCTCTGTTAGCTCTTCGTTAGCTCTCTGTTAGCTCTCTGTTAGCTCTATTTACTATGATAGCATAGCTCTTTGTTAGCTCTCTGTTAGCTCTCTGTTAGCTCTCTGTTAGCTCTCTGTTAGCTCTTCGTTAGCTCTCTGTTAGCTCTCTGTTAGCTCTGTGTTAGCTCTCTGTTAGCTCTCTGTTAGCTCTCTGTTAGCTCTCTGTTAGCTCTTCGTTAGCTCTCTGTTAGCTCTCTGTTAGCTCTATTAACTATGATAGCATAGCTCTTTGTTAGCTCTCTGTTAGCTCTCTGTTAGCTCTGTTAGCTCTCTGTTAGCTCTGTGTTAGCTCTGTGTTAGCTCTATTAACTATGATAGCGTAGCTCTGTGTTAGCTCTGTGTTAGCTCTGTGTTAGCTCTCTGTTAGCTCTCTGTTAGCTCTGTGTTAGCTCTATTAACTATGATAGCGTAGCTCTGTGTTAGCTCTGTGTTAGCTCTGTGTTAGCTCTCTGTTAGCTCTCTGTTAGCTCTCTGTTAGCTCTTTGTTAGCTCTCTGTTAGCTCTCTGTTAGCTCTTTGTTAGCTCTCTGTTAGCTCTTTGTTAGCTCTCTGTTAGCTCTCTGTTAGCTCTATTGACTATGATAGCTTAGCGCTCTGTTAGCTCTCTGTTAGCTCTTTGTTAGCTCTCTGTTAGCTCTCTGTTAGCTCTATTGACTATGATAGCTTAGCTCTCTGTTAGCTCTCTGTTAGCTCTCTGTTAGCTCTCTGTTAGCTCTATTAACTATGATAGCTTAGCTCTGTGTTAGCTCTGTGTTAGCTCTGTGTTAGCTCTCTGTTAGCTCTCTGTTAGCTCTCTGTTAGCTCTATTGACTATGATAGCTTAGCTCTCTGTTAGCTCTCTGTTAGCTCTTTGTTAGCTCTCTGTTAGCTCTCTGTTAGCTCTATTGACTATGATAGCTTAGCTCTCTGTTAGCTCTGTGTTAGCTCTTTGTTAGCTCTCTGTTAGCTCTCTGTTAGCTCTCTGTTAGCTCTTCGTTAGCTCTCTGTTAGCTCTCTGTTAGCTTAGCTCTCTGTTAGCTCTCTGTTAGCTCTTTGTTAGCTCTCTGTTAGCTCTCTGTTAGCTCTTTGTTAGCTCTCTGTTAGCTCTCTGTTAGCTCTTCGTTAGCTCTCTGTTAGCTCTCTGTTAGCTCTCTGTTAGCTCTCTGTTAGCTCTTCGTTAGCTCTCTGTTAGCTCTCTGTTAGCTCTGTGTTAGCTCTGTGTTAGCTCTCTGTTAGCTCTCTGTTAGCTCTTTGTTAGCTCTCTGTTAGCTCTCTGTTAGCTCTTTGTTAGCTCTCTGTTAGCTCTCTGTTAGCTCTTTGTTAGCTCTCTGTTAGCTCTCTGTTAGCTCTTCGTTAGCTCTCTGTTAGCTCTCTGTTAGCTCTCTGTTAGCTCTCTGTTAGCTCTTCGTTAGCTCTCTGTTAGCTCTCTGTTAGCTCTGTGTTAGCTCTGTGTTAGCTCTCTGTTAGCTCTCTGTTAGCTCTCTGTTAGCTCTTCGTTAGCTCTCTGTTAGCTCTCTGTTAGCTCTATTAACTATGATAGCATAGCTCTTTGTTAGCTCTCTGTTAGCTTTCTGTTAGCTCTCTGTTAGCTCTCTGTTAGCTCTTCGTTAGCTCTCTGTTAGCTCTCTGTTAGCTCTATTAACTATGATAGCTTAGCTCTCTGTTAGCTCTCTGTTAGCTCTTCGTTAGCTCTCTGTTAGCTCTATTTAACCTTCAGCTTGTTGTCCCTTCTGGTTTCTACAGAGTCCCTAAAACCACCTCAGGATCTGAGGGGACTGCTTCAGAAAGGGGTCTGGGTTGAGTAGAGATCCCCAGTTAGCACCAGTTCATTACAAAGCTATCCCAGCAGCTCCACACCGTACTCTCTCTGACATTTCTACAAAGTCTCAACATTCATCCACCATGGAGGGGTCAAAGGTTGTCCAGCAGAGAAACCTTCGTCAGATCCAGGACGCCTTCCTAACCTGCTGAACTGACCCGATGGCTGCTATCTGGAAGCTAGAAGCTCATGCGTGTTGTTCCTGACACAGGGAAAAAAAATCTTCCTTTTGCCCATATAAGGGCGTGAGACTGCAGGGGTATGCAGACACAGCAGGCTCAGAGGTGTAGGAGAAGGAGGGAGACGTCGGTATGTCCAAACTACAACAGACCATAATAACCATCATGGGACGCCAGCACAGCTCTGGTGGACCGGTCCAACACCAGTCTGGTTCTGGTCCAGGTTCCTCCTGGTTTAAGGAGGTTTATCTTTGTCATGGCTGAGGCCATGGTGGATTATTGTTAGGTCTTTAAAAACAACAGAAAGTAGGGTGTAGAGCAGAGGTCTGCCCCCTACAGGTGGTTGGTGGTTGTGCCCATGGCTGTGTGATGTTTGATGGTGTTTGCTCCTACATGTACGTGTGGATGGTGTGATTGCTTGAGCGTTGTTGCTGCTCATTCTGATAAGTGCAGACTGATGATCTTCAGCATATCGTTTTCTAACCTACCCAGGCCTGTCCTTCTTTGTGTTTTATTCTTTAGTCCTGTCTCGTATCGTGACCTTCCTAGTTTAGTCTGATTGCTGATGTCTGTTATTCCTGAACGCTTCCATCGCTGTCTGTTAGCAAACATCTGTTTATAGCAGGGCTGTATAAATAGAGCTGTAATGGTCCTGTATCTTATCGTCTATTATCATGTTGTGTTTTGACATTGTAGTGTAAATGGTGTTGTACATCATTCCTTCAGTATGATCATACATCCCAGTTAGGACATACATGTTTTTATTAAAATGATCCTGATTCCAGCCCAGAGCAGCACCAGAGGAACCTCCAGCATCTGTTTAGATCTCAGCTCTGACCTTCAGTCAGACTCCAGAGGAGCGCAGAGGCGTCCATTAACAGAGTAAATATAGAGCATCTGCTGGCTGAAAGCCTCCAGAAAGCCTCTGACATTTGGAGTCAGAGTCACTCTGAGTTTAAGGAGCAGTTCCCCAACAGGAAGAGCCGACCCTCAGAGGCCGGGAGCATCTCTGAGTTTAACACTTGAAGGTTTGAGAGGACCTGAAACTCTTCGGTCCAGGTCTTTGGTTCTGGTTTCAGTGGTTCAGGAAGAGGAAAGGCTTGTAGTGTGGGTGCGAGCGTGCAGCCTGAACTAATGGTACGTTCATTATACAGCGACAAGTCTTCATTCAGGCCCGCGACACAACATAGAGAGGCCAACATGGAGCCACCAGGGGAACTCTGAGAGTCTGAAAGGGTTAAAGTCTGATCAGCTGAAGTCCTCTTATCTCTCTACCTGCTCATCACGTTTGTCCAGGAAGAGCCACCGGACCCTGAGCCAGGACCTGAGTCCTTAGTTACTAACCTGGGTTAGACTAGGTCTCTGCTAGCAGGCTATTTCCACTCTGGCTCAGTGAAACTGACTAACTGTAAAAAAAAATGATGTTTTGTTCTGTGATGAATTTGGAAAGAATAAAGCATTAGCCTCCAGTCTGCTTATTGAGGCTCTTGGTGCTCTCTTGGGTTAAATCCAGACTAAAGGATATTCTATTCCTTTTCCTTCAGAATCTCCCTCCTCCTTATCCTTCTGTATTTCTCTCTTTAGCACAGTTTGAATGTGAGCAGAGAGACTAACCCAGACTTCTTCTGTGAGCTGTCACATCATGGGTAACAGCAGTGAGATTATTCTCATGGCAGACAAACAGACCTGTGCTCTAGATCGCCCAGACTCTTCTATCACAGGTTTATCTTTGTGTCCAAGGATCTGATCCCAGACCTGGGGAGGCTTTTCGACATTGTGTCTGTTAAAGTTCCACCAAGGCCCTCGTGTGCTCCTTGTTGTCTGGTTTTAAATTCATGAAGGCGTCTCTGGTTGTAGACTTTAGAATAATCCACGACAAAGCAGAGGAACTAACATTGACGCTTTAGGAGCAGTCTGCACATTCACACACATTAAACTATAAGAGACAGGGTGTCCCGATCCCGATCACATGTATCGGATCGGGGCCGATACTAAGCACGTTTGATTGATCAGCGATTGGCAATTTGATTCGATCGGTCAAGCCGATCATTTACGTCATTTGCCATAAATGGAGCACAATTTACGAGAGGCTGTAAACGCACCGGTCACAACAAACAGCAGTAGCAACGTTAGCTTTCATGTGCTAAATGGTCAGCGGCGTAGAAAGACTTCAAACGTGAGAGTGAAAACAGTCCAACCACCACTTGCAGCATCTGTAACACGACTGTTTCACGAGATAGCAGCAGCAGAGCTGCATTTAACAAATTTGATCTGTCATCTCTGAAGTAAACATGCAGCAGAATACGGAGACTTCACTACAGCAACAGGCGAAGATACACACTCTGGACTTTCAGAGGAAAAACAAATACCCCCGAGAGAGCGATACGGCAAAAAGATAACAGAAAAGGTGGTCGAGTTCATCACGCTGGACAACCAGCCCATCTCTGTGGTGGAGAATTTGGGTTTTTATCGTCTTCTTGAGCCTTTAGACCCACGCTATGCCCTGCCGTCTCATCATTACACTACTGACACTGGCTTACTGCAGCTGTACAACAAAGTGACTGCATGCTAGAGAACTGAAACAGCAACCTCACTGCCGTTAGCTTCACTACAGACATTTGGAGCTCAGATGTTTGCCCCATGTCACTGCTGAGCCTCACTGCACAGTCCTCCACCTCTGAGTTAAAGCGTGCAGTGTTACATACACGCCAGTTTCATTTTAAAGTAAGAGTGGGTAAAGAAATACAAGTGAGGGGGGAAACGTGATGAAGCAGCTCTAGTTGCACTTTAGAAACTGCACTGAAATAGCAAGAGTGCTTTATTTGATACTGGGGTTTTATTCCAGTGTTAATGTTTTGGTTTACATCTCAGAATAAGCTGCTACATTTTAATAAAGATTGTTGTTTTGAATCTGTGTGGTTCTTCTGTTTTTGATCCTAGTCCAGTTAAACTGTTTCCACCACTGAAGTGGAGTTGGGATGTTTTTAATTCATTTTTGAGTTCAGTTTTTGTTGTGACTAATAGAGTCCTGTTAACGTCTAATCTTCATAATTCATTGATTCATCTGTTATTGTGACTACTGACTCTGTTCCACCACCTCTAAGTGACTCTGAGGTTATTAGAGTTCACCTAATTGGCTGTACTGAGTTAAATGGAATAAGTCTGAGATATCTAGTAGTAACAACTGAAACTCTAATCTAGGTCATGATGAGTATCGGATCAGGACTCGGTATCGGCCGATATTCAATGTTAAAGATCGGAGGCCAAAAATGCTGATGGGGACAACCCTAATAATAGAGCACATTTATTTATCCCTACATCTATTTTACACCATTAAGATCACCTCACTTCATCTTCAGATCATGTTCCACCTGAAACCAGTGAGTGGAGACCAAAATGACCAGCTCCCTCCTCCTCATGGTCACCAGCCTGGTCACACACTATCATGGAATGGCATCCCATTCTTCAGCCAGCGTGGCTGTGTCTGGACTCATCTCTAATAATAATAATAATAATAATAATAACAATAATAACAATACATTTTATTTATAAGCGCCTTTCTGAAAACTCAAGGTCACTTTACAGATAAAAACAAATCCAATAAAAACAGCAGATAAAAAGCAAACACACGTTCCTCTACATGTTCAGGTTCCAGTGCACATGCTCCTGACACCCAATGGACCTGACAGTGAAGGGCAGTCATGGCGGACCTCCTGGCGCCCTATGAGACCAGAGACCGGCTGTTCAGTCCGCTCTGGATGGTCTGGGCAGAGCGCCGTCAGCCGTGTTGTCCTGCAGACCCTGACTGTAGATCTGTAGAGGACAGTCAGGCAGAGCCAGCCATAAAACAAGCTTTCCAATAGTTTAAGATTCATGGACAAGAAGCACTGATACAAACTTTTCCTGCTAAGTTTATATATTTATTTATTTTTTTAGCCCATACGCTGCTCTGCTATGGAATACACATCTTTGTTTCATCTTTAATCTCAGCCTTCCACTCACATACAGACTCTTTTTTCACAAGATTCCACCACAGGAAGCTTTAAACAGCTGATCAGAGACAACATGCAGAGCAGAAGACTAAAACCCAGCGTGATGTTTGTCGGCAGCTTTCATATTTCTGCAGTCTGCACACAAACTAACCGGAATATTCCGTCATACTGCACGCTTGTGTCCAAGCTAAGAACATAAACACATTCATGTAGCCATTAGAATGCAGAGACACAGAAAAATATGATAAATATTTAAAAATGTGGTAAAAAGAAGCCATCATTTAGATGCATGAACATCCCCAAGGCTGAGCCGAAGTTCTGCTGCAGCCTGGTCTGATAAAACCAGAGAACATCAGAGTCCTGCAGAGCAGACCGCTGGCTGTGAACGTCTGTCTCCCTGATAATAAAACTTTATTTCAATGAGACCATGCAGCAGAGCTTTATCTGAGGCAGAGTTGATCAATGCTGCAGCAGCAGATGTGACTTTTATAGGACAACATGAACCCACTGTGTCTCAACAACAGCCCTGAGCACTAGCGTGGGTCCATGTGTCTGTAGGCGGCTGCAGCAGCTGAACGCAGCATGCACACTCAGCAGGGTCTCCCAACATTAGATTGAACCAGGGGGGGTTGATTCATGCTTTTGGATTGTCAGCCACTTCAGTAAATATTTGACCCAGGGGGGAGGGAATCTTTCACACTCAGAGAAACAGTTGGACTCAGAAGAGGGCAGACCGTGGACTTTCAGGTTGGAGTTTCTAAGAATAAAATGAATGTAATGGCCACTGAGAGATAACATACTGAGAGAACTGACTGTACCCTATAGCTGGACCTGAACAACCAGCAAACTAACACCTTCACTGATGCACAACACATGGACCCTTTCAAATCCACCATCTACGTTACTGAGCTGTTATTCATGATGGCCAGACTGAGATGAGCTAAAAATAGATCTTTGTTGATCAAACTCTGATGAAGTCAGTTTAGTTTTCATCAGAGAGACTAAAGCAGACTAAAATGCTCAGGCTGGACCGTTGGACAGTTGACATCCATGAGATTTCTACTCTCTGTTTGTAGGTAAGCTCTGCATTTCCATCAGTGTATCTTAGATCGGTTCTCGGTGTTCCTCTGGCTGTCATCACGCTTCATCTGGGCCGAAACTCTCCACCACATCAGCCTCACTGCAACAAGCTCCAAACACTAGTGCCATGAACAATGGTGTGGTTTCTCTGAGCTCAGCCTGCCTACATCAGGTTACACAATGAGAAGATGAAATACCTGTTCCTGAGTGCCGGCGGTGCTCTGCAGTCTTTAGGTCATAATGAAAGACATGGCCAAGCTTTCTAGTGATCAGAGACTCAGTGTAACACTTGATTACCTGGAGATGAATTCTGTTATATGACTGTTATCAGGAGGCAGTGGTCACACTCATCCATGTGCCAGGACTGATGTGTTTCACCCTCTTCATTATTGATTTCTCCCCATGGAAAAGCTGCTCTGAATGTTGAACACTGTCGCACCTTTAAAGCCAGGCTCTTCAGATAAACTAGATTAATGATGATGAGGAGGCCCCGCTCTCCCAGCTCTTCATCTGTCAGTTAAACCGTCTCAGTCAGGGTTAGAGAGGAGCAGCAGGAATTGCACACACTCCGACCCAAAAGCACTTAGAGACACAGGACAGACGGTCTGACAGGATGTGGAAACAGGACAGACTCCACTTCAAGTTTATCTGGAAGTCCTGTGTAAAAGGGCCCAGATTATTTAATACATCTTTGCTGAGCCCACCATCATCACTCTGGCCCCCCGGGGTCATGGGGCCCACTTTAGGAATCACTATCATCAGGAAAGTCCTTGTCTTTTACATGAAGATGCTGTTCAGAAAGGCTGTTTGAGTGGATTTATTCATGGTCAAATCCTCCTCCAGTGCTGGATCCATGTTTTTACTGAAGCAGCACAGATGTTTCATTTAGACCACCGGGCTCTGGGTTAGAGGAGGAACCTTTAACCACTTTAATAGAGAGCCACGACTCCAGACACCAGTCCTCCTGCAGCAGACTGTGCCAGAACATTGCACCTGAAAACCATTTTGTCTTTTTAAAATTCACTTTAAGGCCAGAGAGCGAGAGCCAACACGCAGCCGGGTCACAGAACAAACTGTTGGTTTGAATGAAATGATCCAGGAAGGGTGAGAGAAGGACAAGCATGCTCTAATAAACAGATAAACCAACGACTCAGTCTGGGTTTACACCAGCCAGCAGGACCACACTGAAGATGAGGATGGAGAAGGTGCATCTAAAACATGACTATAGTCAGAGTGTCAGCATCCAGTTCCATCCTGGTCCCCTCTAGACCATCCAGTCCCATCCTGGTCCCCTCTAGACCATCCAGTTCCATCCTGGTCCCCTCTAGACCATCCAGTCCCATCCTGGTCCCCTCTAGACCATCCAGTCCCATCCTGGTCCCCTCTAGACCATCCAGTCCCATCCTGTTCCCCTCTAGACCATCCAGTTCCATCCTGTTCCCCTCTAGACCATCCAGTCCCGTCCTGTTCCCCTCTAGACCATCCAGTCCCATCCTGTTCCCCTCTAGACCATCCAGTTCCATCCTGGTCCCCTCTAGACCATCCAGTTCCGTCCTGTTCCCCTCTAGACCATCCAGTTCCATCCTGGTCCCCTCTAGACCATCCAGTCCCAACCTGGTCCCCTCTAGACCATCCAGTCCCATCCTGTTCCCCTCTAGACCATCCAGTTCCATCCTGGTCCCCTCTAGACCATCCAGTTCCGTCCTGGTCCCCTCTAGACCATCCAGTTCCATCCTGGTCCCCTCTAGACCATCCAGTCCCATCCTGTTCCCCTCTAGACCATCCAGTTCCATCCTGGTCCCCTCTAGACCATCCAGTCCCATCCTGTTCCCCTCTAGACCATCCAGTTCCATCCTGTTCCCCTCTAGACCATCCAGTCCCGTCCTGTTCCCCTCTAGACCATCCAGTTCCATCCTGGTCCCCTCTAGACCATCCAGTTCCGTCCTGTTCCCCTCTAGACCATCCAGTTCCATCCTGGTCCCCTCTAGACCATCCAGTCCCAACCTGGTCCCCTCTAGACCATCCAGTCCCATCCTGTTCCCCTCTAGACCATCCAGTTCCATCCTGGTCCCCTCTAGACCATCCAGTCCCATCCTGTTCCCCTCTAGACCATCCAGTTCCATCCTGGTCCCCTCTAGACCATCCAGTCCCAACCTGGTCCCCTCTAGACCATCCAGTCCCATCCTGTTCCCCTCTAGACCATCCAGTTCCATCCTGGTCCCCTCTAGACCATCCAGTTCCATCCTGGTCCCCTCTAGACCATCCAGTCCCATCCTGTTCCCCTCTAGACCATCCAGTTCCATCCTGGTCCCCTCTAGACCATCCAGTCCCATCCTGTTCCCCTCTAGACCATCCAGTTCCATCCTGTTCCCCTCTAGACCATCCAGTCCCGTCCTGTTCCCCTCTAGACCATCCAGTTCCATCCTGGTCCCCTCTAGACCATCCAGTTCCGTCCTGTTCCCCTCTAGACCATCCAGTTCCGTCCTGGTCCCCTCTAGACCATCCAGTTCCGTCCTGTTCCCCTCTAGACCATCCAGTCCCATCCTGTTCCCCTCTAGACCATCCAGTTCCATCCTGGTCCCCTCTAGACCATCCAGTCCCATCCTGTTCCCCTCTAGACCATCCAGTCCCGTCCTGTTCCCCTCTAGACCATCCAGTCCTGTCCTGTTCCCCTCTAGACCATCCAGTTCCATCCTGGTCCCCTCTAGACCATCCAGTCCCATCCTGTTCCCCTCTAGACCATCCAGTCCCGTCCTGTTCCCCTCTAGACCATCCAGTCCTGTCCTGTTCCCCTCTAGACCATCCAGTTCCATCCTGGTCCCCTCTAGACCATCCAGTCCCATCCTGTTCCCCTCTAGACCATCCAGTCCCGTCCTGTTCCCCTCTAGACCATCCAGTTCCATCCTGGTCCCCTCTAGACCATCCAGTCCCATCCTGTTCCCCTCTAGACCATCCAGTCCCGTCCTGTTCCCCTCTAGACCATCCAGTTCCATCCTGGTCCCCTCTAGACCATCCAGTCCCGTCCTGTTCCCCTCTAGACCATCCAGTTCCATCCTGGTCCCCTCTAGACCATCCAGTTCCGTCCTGTTCCCCTCTAGACCATCCAGTTCCATCCTGGTCCCCTCTAGACCATCCAGTCCCAACCTGGTCCCCTCTAGACCATCCAGTCCCATCCTGTTCCCCTCTAGACCATCCAGTTCCATCCTGGTCCCCTCTAGACCATCCAGTCCCATCCTGTTCCCCTCTAGACCATCCAGTTCCATCCTGGTCCCCTCTAGACCATCCAGTCCCAACCTGGTCCCCTCTAGACCATCCAGTCCCATCCTGTTCCCCTCTAGACCATCCAGTTCCATCCTGGTCCCCTCTAGACCATCCAGTCCCATCCTGTTCCCCTCTAGACCATCCAGTCCCGTCCTGTTCCCCTCTAGACCATCCAGTTCCATCCTGGTCCCCTCTAGACCATCCAGTCCTCATCCTGTTCCCCTCTAGACCATCCAGTCCCGTCCTGTTCCCCTCTAGACCATCCAGTTCCATCCTGTTCCCCGCTAGACCATCCAGTCCCGTCCTGTTCCCCTCTAGACCATCCAGTCCTGTCCTGTTCCCCTCTAGACCATCCAGTTCCATCCTGGTCCCCTCTAGACCATCCAGTCCCATCCTGTTCCCCTCTAGACCATCCAGTCCCATCCTGTTCCCCTCTAGACCATCCATTCCCATCCTGTTCCCCTCTAGACCATCCAGTTCCATCCTGGTCCCCTCTAGACCATCCAGTCCCATCCTGTTCCCCTCTAGACCATCCAGTCCCATCCTGTTCCCCTCTAGACCATCCAGCTCCATCCTGTTTCCTTCTTGACAGACTGAGATTAAAGTCTCTGCCACAGAAACCCAAACAAAGGCTGCCAGCCTGTTAGCTGTACCTCAGGCTGACAGCTCCAGTGACTCTATTCCACTGTGCTTTATTTGAAGACAACACTTTTTAATGAGACTCTTTCAGAGCTGCCACCAGTTCATTTACTATCAGATGATCTGAACAGATTTCATACCACTTCCTCTTCACTGAGTTTGCATTGACTAGACAGGAGGAGCAGAAGTTAGATTAGCTTGTGACCTTTAAAACGTGACCTTTTCAGAATGTAGACCTCTCTCTTTACTGACATGAGCAGACTGAAGCGTCGCCATCGCTGACATTTCTCTGCCTGAAACCCTCACATCCACAGCAAACATTACAGATGGAGCATACAGGAGTCCCGCTGAAGAGAAACAAAAACACATTTCTATCAGCCAAATTCCCCTCAGAGCTGCTCAAAGATGGACTTCATCATCTCCCTGCTCCAGAGGATGAGTTTTAGTGTAGGACAGAGGGGGAGTGTTACTGACATGGCCCTCTCCTCTAGATCCATCGAAACATAACAACTTTAGTGAAGATCAGCAAACACTCATCTCCAGCTTCAGTATTTATAAAATCAAGGTCATCATTAAAAAGACTCACAGAAGTGTTCCAAAGCTTCGCACCTGCTGAATGGATGTAATCAGCTCCAAATCAAACCATCAGCTTCATAAATCCCAGTGAGAGGAGCCGCAGCTCTCCTGAATCTGCTGCAGAACTCCATCAGTACGTCTGCTGGTGGCATCTGGCCTCAGTGCAACAATCTCATTCACAGGGACATGCTAGCAGCCTCTCACAGTTCGAGTCCAAACCGAACATCTGTGGGAGAGTTGGTGGTGACTGCGCTCCAGAATTTACAAGAAATGCCACACACAAACTTTCCAGTGATCAAGAAAACAATTCTAGCTCTGAAAGAGTCAGAACGAGCGCTCAGCCACAGAGGGAGGGGAAATATCACCTCTGCAATAACCTGACACAGCAGAAGGACCCGCCAGTCTGGCATCAGGGAAGTCCACATCCTGGAGCAGCTACAGTCTAAACTGCATCATTGAGTTTAATGTTGGTGATACTGTACCGACTCTCAGGATGATCCTGCTGTCTGTACCTGCTGGGGTCCAACTGTTTCTAAAATAAGCTGTGTAAAGGTTCCAGCACTCCATAGTTAGGTTACTGTGGTAAACAGGTTTTTACAATAAAAGAAAAATATAAAACCAGATCTTTAACGTAATAATAATCAGCTCAATAGCTGTACGCTCCTCTACAGTAACAGCTCTGTCTCTACTGCTGGCTTTATCACAGGCTCACACTCTTTATGCCGTAACCAATAAACCAACAGTGATTAGAGTTTGAATGAGTTTATACAAACTTCTCTCTACAGCAGCAGAGACAGACGGCGATAGGAGGAGCCTCAGGCCTGGTCCTGCAGACGCTCCATGCCAAGAATGTCTGATAAACGGTCCGACTGCTGTGAGGAGTTCATCATACGCCTCTGTTAACGATCTTAACGGGAGTCAGAGACTAACCGGACTCTTCATTAGAGTCAGCCTCAATGTGAGCTCTCAGATCTGCATCAGCCCTCTCAGATCCCTGTCTCAGGTCTCAGATCTGCATCACAGCCCTCTCAGATCCCTGTCTCAGGTCTCAGATCTGCATCGGTCCTCTCAGATCCCTGTCTCAGGTCTCAGATCCGCATCGGTCCTCTCAGATCCCTGTCTCAGGTCTGGTGAGAGTAGATGATTAAAGTATATTCTAACAGGTTCTGTTTTATTTAACCCCGCGCTGACACAGGAACCTCAGTGTGTCTGATTTAAATCAGACCGCCAATCCTTCTGACGGAGTTTCTAATATTTCTGCTGAGTCAGCAGGTCTCAAGATGACAGCGGATCCTGAACCACGTTGATCCATCCCCATCTTCTCAACACTCAGAAACAACTAAATCCTGATTTTTAATCCTATTTGATCGATCGGATCAGTGTTTTGATCTGGAAAGATGTGGGGACAGAAAATCAAAGACGGCAAATGTTTAGGGACAAAAAAGACGAGTATGAGATAAATAATCCCAGAGAGTAAAACGGAAGGTCGAATACTGTTCAATCTGATTTTTGTCATCTGAAAAGCTGCATGTATTCTGTACACCAGTGTGACCAGTATACCAGTAAAACTACAGTTCCAAAAAAGTTGGGTCGTAAACCTCATAAACCAGATTTGATTCACAATAGAACAGAAACAACAGATCAGATGTTAAACTGAGACACTTTTCAGGAGGGAGGGTCATGTGACCTGATCTCCTTAATTCATGTGCATTTTCAGATTTACAATCAAACTTGTGGACCTGTTGGTCTCGGAGGAGACTTGGCCAACATTGTCATATGCATCCATACATATATAAATATAAATACACACATATATGTATGGAGCAGTGGGAGCAGACCGGGGTTAAGACACATCAACATGTGACTGCAGGAGCTGGGGATCAAACCCACAACCTTCTGACTGCAGGACGACCAACTCTATCCACTGATCCACAACCAAATACGACCTTTTCATCTGTGATCATTGAATTTTAATAGTTGATTAAATGAATTCTCTGTTTAATCCCAGTTTAGAAATTCTGCGGTTTTAACTCACGTGTTAATCGCACGTATTCAGCCAGGATCTCCTCCTAATTCTTCTCCTTGATATGAGCAGGAATTAAATGACTTTAGTTTGAAGTTTACTGGTGGGAAAGAAGAAGAGAAGGCGTCGTTACAGACTAAAGCTGTCAGAGGGGTGGGGGCAGCAGGAGGGAGCTGTGGTTGTTCTGTACGTTTATGAATGAGACGGATGATCACAGCAGCACACTGCAGGCAGCAGCAGGAAGAAGGTGATCAACTGCAGGTCTGATATTTTAGAAATACCCAACCACGTATTTTAGACTAAGCAAGTCACACACACCCCCCAGACTGGGTCAGACCCACAGTTTCATAGTCAATGTTGGTGTTAGCCGCAGATCAGTGGATCTAAGTCGCATTAATAAAGGGAAAGGTGGTGAGTGATGGTTGGGGACAGGGTTATTGGACACTGTGGGGCATCGTCAGTCACTTCCCTCTGTTAAAGTAAAACCTGACGAGGAGTTAAAGGAAATATTGAGTCCCTGCCTCATTAAGATACATCGCCTCAGCTCTGCTATACATCGGCGCTGCTCTGTCTTAATGCCACTGTTGATTTCCCCTGCAGCTGGAGCTTTTTAATGCAGCCGCAGCGTCTATGAGACAGAATTAAACCATGAAACAACAATGACAGATCGTTTCAGCTGAAATGCTTTCAGTATTGCATACATTTATTCAGCTGCAGCCATGAAATCATTTGTGAACTTTACACCAAAAAATACATTTGATGCAAACAACGTGAAAAATGTTAACTTCTGCAACAGGATGCATTCATGCAGCTTTTCATAAGTGAAAACAAAAGGTCAGACAAACAAAACATAAAACACTGATAAAAAACATGCTTTAGATTGGCCTCCGTACCAGAGTAACCAACATGATGATATTTAAGAGTAACCAGTCAGAACCTTTGCTTCTTAAACTTCTGCCTCATCTATCATCATCATAACCTCCATGCCTGCCTTTGACTCATATCATCTCTTATATAACACACAGCACAGCGATTAAAGACACATCCAGGCTGATACCAAGGACAAACAGCAGTTTCTGTTTTCTTTTTTATTAAATACGACCACTGTCTGATCCCCACCTCAAAGCAAGCAGAGATAATAGACGACGCTCTGACTTTATTACAGTGACAGCTCCAATGTTTTATTAAAAATGTTAATATCAGCCCTGCAGAGCAAACCCAGCTGTCCATCAAAAAGGAAGAAATGAGATAAGAGCTGAGAAAGACACAAACGCACTCAGTGGATTGATTTAAGAGGCTCAGAGATGGCAGCAGAGTGTCAGTTATTCACAGCAGAAGAGGAACTTCAGCTCACTCCATGAGACACATGGAGCACCGGCTGATGAACACCTTTACACAACTTGCAAATTTCAAGTGGTTCAGGGTCATGAAAGCAGGGTTATCTCATGTCCGCTGATTTTTAAGTAAACAGTAGCTGTGAGACACTGGATTGGAGGTTTTGTCTTCTCTCAGTCACAGCAGGCTTGATGTGAGTTCAGTAATGACGGGAAAATGCTGCATGATTATGTTAAAGTTGTGCTAGGATATGACTCAGACTGTTTAAAACACAAGGCCAACGCTAAATACTAATGTGCTCACACTGTACAGTCTGATGGGAGGGCGTAACCTAATCAGTAACGCTGCATGAACAAAGCCAGGATGACCAACTTCCTTTGAACAGATGGAGGTTAAAGTCAGAGCTTTTGTCTCATTACGGCCCAAACAGCTAAAAATAAATAAAAATAAAAAAAAGTGAGAACACCACTCTCACTATTTCTCCTTTACACACACACAGCATCTCCAGCAAACACAACTAGCAGTTTAATAATAACAAATACTCAGCTGGAGGTCTGCAGGAAGGCCTGTTTCCTGCTCATTTATTTCCTTTATTATGGAGAAGGGAAAATTACTTAGCAGGAAAGTAAATAAGTGGCTATTTCTTTGTTGTATCAGTGCTTCTTGTCCATGAATCTTAAACTGCCTGTTTTATGGCTGGCTCTGCCTGTCCTCTACAGAACAGCTCTGCAGGACAACACGGCCCAGACCATCCAGAGCGGACTGAACAGCCGGTCTCTGGTCTCATAGGGCACCAGGAGGTCCGCCATGACTGCCCTTCATTGTCAGGAGCACGTGCACTGGAACCTGAACATGTAGAGGAACATGTGTTTGCTTTTTATCTGCTGTTTTTATTGGATTTGTTTTTATCTGTAAAGTGACCAGACAGCAATAACATGAAAATAACACAAGCAATACAACTGTGCTCAGGATTAGCTCTGTGGAGAGCGCTGGGGTACCTTCTGAACAACCCGGATAACAACAGAAGAAAAATTAGATCAAACAACCAGCCTCAGGATCAGCACCTCAGAGAGCGCCGCGATACCTAGGGGTTAATTATAGTTAACTTTATTATTGATCACGTGATTGGGACAGAAGATCAAAAGTTAACGGGAGCAGACGGGAGCGGGAACCAACCAATAGGACAAAAAAAAACAAACCAAAACAAAGGCCAGGCGCCGCCATTTTGTAGTTTTCATTCAATAAGCCTACACTGTAACGAAGTCATCAAAAGAACTACACGACCCAGAAGCCAACAGTGCTTCCGGCCGCTGCTTTCCGCCGGAATTCAAAGCTGAACAGCGATGGAGGGAGCAAGACTATCGGAGAAACCGATGTGGAAAAAACTGATTTGCAACGGAAAGTCAGAAGTAACGACCTTTCTATGAAGCTCACAGATCTGGCAGGAAGTCACAGATATTACTGAACTTCATGAGAGTCGAGTCTGACCGTGTTAACACGCTGTTTGCTGCTTGTAAAACGTGTTTAGTCTTAGTCACGTACACCAGGGAGTCAGGGCCGAGAGGTCTCAACAGGCACACTTTTGCAGAGCAAATTCAGGAAAGACTCAGCGAAGCACCTCTTCAGATTACCATCAGGTGTCAAGTCTCATCTGACCAACAAAATGCTCTCATGTTGAAGACCCTCTGCTGTGGTAGAGGGGAGTCCAGTACGGAGGTAACGTGCAGGTGGAAGACATGCTGCCGTGTGCACGCACAGGCTCCCGTCACGTTGAAGGAGAGTACGAGAAAATGAGAAAATAAATAAATAAAAATGAATAAAAAATGAGAAAATGAAGCAACAGGTGATGGAAGAGCTCCGTCAGGTACGTCAGCGCTATTTTCTTATATAAAAATGTACCTTGATATCGTGCAGTAGTCTATGATTTATAGATTTCCTAACACTAGACCTCTTTTTTCCCCTTTTTTTAAACTGCTTCATCTCTCAATAATCTAAATTGGTCATCTGTTTTATATGTAATTTGAGGGCAAATAACAATATATTTAATTCCCTTCGTGCAGACATGAGACCATGCTGTAACCACAGACCTGAACGAAAAGATGTACTCCAACGAAGAACATGGAGCAACAAAAACAAAAACAGTCACAGAAGGGACAAAACAAGAAGAGCCAAATATAAACAAATACATCAGTAAACATGTGTGTCACTGTCCATCAGTGTGTGGCAGGCAGCAACGTAGGCAGCTGCTGATTTGCTGCTCACTGTGTCGCCCTCCAGTTTTTCTTCATTTGATAGATTAAGAAAATCATTTTGTATAAATTCAAACTTTTTGAAATATATTTGTCAATGTTGTTTTTTTATGTTGGTATCCTCCTGTGCTGATATGTGCATTGAGCATGTAAACACTGTATGTTTTGTCCCAGTATAGTATAGCATTTATTGAAAAGTGCTCTGTCCAAATACATGATTGTTAATCATCCTGTTCTATGATGATCTTACGTCTGGGCGTCTATTTGCTAAGCTTTTATGTTTTTTTCCACCTAAAATGGGAATTTGGAATCCTGAGCAAGAACGCCGTCTTTGTGACGGATAATGGCTCAAATGTGATAGCAGCGTTCAAGGATTATGTCCCACTCTCCTGTGCTGGCCACGATATCAACTAGATCTTAAAACACGAGTTTGACCGGTAAGCTGCATTCACTGAAACGAGCTCCGTTACCTCAGCAACATAGATCACAAACTTCTTGAGGACATCATCCGACTCCTGAAACCATCTGAAACAACCCTAACCCTAACCAGGCACCTCTCCACCAATCAGACACCTACCCTTCACCTTGGCCTCCAGACCAAGGCTACCCTACTGAGGGGTTCGTCAATCCAGGATGGAGACAGTGTGATTGTGAGAGGCAATACGACACATTGCTGATTCTTATTGTTTAGTTGGTGGTCATTCAGGTAGCCAACAGGAGCCTGTCTCTATCCAATAACAGTGGTTAAGACAAGAACAGAATTGTGAGTCTGATGTTGTCCAAGAGAAACAATGTTTAAGTTAATTATCAATTTAAAACTGCTCCATGCCTGAAATCAAGCACGGTGCCTGTCTATGCCCCGTAATAATGATGTTGCATATATCATTATCATGATATCATTGCATGTATCATCATGTGATTTCACCCCCCCCCCCCAGCTGAAAGGGAAGTTAGCCCAGGCAGTGGAGTTGAAATTCAAAATCCTCCTGTACCATAAGGTAGCCACAGCCCTCTCTCCTAGCCTGAGGAGGTTCTTGAGGAAAACTGTCTACAGTCAGGAGTATGAGGAGGTCATCGACACCCTGGCAGCACTCACAGAAACAGCAGGGACAGAGGAGAGAGTGAGAGGCCATGTGGAGAAAGAGGGTGAATAACACTAGCATCAACAGAGCACTCACACCCAGGTGTGTGTATTAATGTAGTATCGTCTAATATAGGTAATACCTATATTAGACAAATGAGTTAGACTACAGAGAACTACCATGCAAAAGTCAATGTTCTATAAGAATCTCTTTTTCCTGAAGGTCCACTCCCGGAGGCCGGAGCGTCGGAGGTGCATAACTTCTTTGTGAGTTGTGTTGAAGAGGAGGAGGGGGAGGAGGACAGTGGTGATAAGGAGTCATGGGGCCTCCAGTTGGTGCTGCAGTACATGAGTGACTCTAAGTTGACACGCTTCCAGTCTCTTCACGACTTCTGGCAGGAGAGGTCAGGTGGGCTCCTTCTGAGCGTGGTGAGGAGAGGCGCTCCAGCCTCAATCCAGAAAATGTAGCTGCACTTTTGTTCCTGCATAGCAACATCTAAGGTTAACCCTAACCCTAACCCTAACCCTGGACTCATTATGCAAGAATGTGTTAGTTACCCTAACCCTAACCCTAACCCTGGACTCATTATGCAAGAATGTGTTAGTTACCCTAACCCTAACCCTAACCCTGGACTCATTATGCAAGAATGTGTTAGTTACCCTAACCCTAACCCGATGAACAGGATGATTCTGATAGTCAGCCCTAATTATTTCTAGGCTGTGTTTTCTTGCAAATGGACAAATATTCAAATGGTAAAGTAGACTGATATGGTAGTTGTATTTTTATTTAATATTTGCATCATTTGCACTTTTTATCTTTTTCCAAAACTCAGGTACAGCATGTGAATTGTGAAAGTAATGCCTTTATGCACTTTTGTTCGTTGTGGACAGTTATCTTGCTTGGTGCAGTTTTTTTTTTTTTTTTTTTTTTTTTTGTTTAGCAGTTTAAAACATAAAAGTAAAGTCACTGTTTAAAGGAAACAGTCGCGGAGAGTGAAATGCAATTTTATATGTTATGTTTGGGTTTATTGAACCAAGGTAGGCTGTGTCTATCTGACCTCTAAAAGAGCCAGAAACAGGGACTTAGCAGCTGGTCCTCTACAGAAAAACTATGGGGACCACAGGCCATGTATTATTTATGTTTTGTGCCCTTGAGTGAAGGTTTTTGTTTGGATTAAGGCAATAAATGCCTCCCTTTATTACCACAGATGAACTGTTCCTGCTGCCATATCTTATGAAATAAAACTGCAGAACATAAAGTTATCTAAAAAGGAAAGGGAGAAGATCAAATCAAATTCAATGCGTTGCCTATAGACAAAAAGAGGGAAAAGAATGGGAGCGGTACAGGAGTGGGAGTCATTCTGAATCGGAGTGAAAATCCACTCCCGTGTCACCCTCTAGAGCAGATAAACTACAATAACGGGGACTGAAACATTGCTCAGGATCAGCGCCTTGGAGAGCGCCACAGGAAATGAGCAAAAAAAACAAAAACAGCAGGGCCAGTCTTTTAGTGAAATCATGTCCTTGAACGTATTTATTATTTATTTATTTGTCCAGAGTAAAAAACAAGCTCTAAAACTGATCAGATTAAGAAAAAAAAAACAGTTTTTATGGGTAAACTTTGTCTGAAGAGTGAATGAGCTCTGAATCTTAAAGGAGGGTTAACAGGATCCAAACAGACCGACGGTGTAAGAGAAGAGTGAGCAGGTCAGAACGATGGAGTCGATCTATGCAGCCATAACACCTAAAACTCACAGAATCAGTTCTGTTTGAGTCCACATATGTGAACTCTGTTCCTGACCAACAGAAACCATGATGGAGGTGGATCTGTGCCACGTTCAAACCCACGGCTCCTCTGAGGAGGACTCCCAACAAAAATAAATCTTCTTTCCTTTAAAGCTGAACCTTGATCACGTCAGGCTGGTATTCTCCAGATGTTAGACGGGATAAAGGAAAAGCCCTAAAACTGCTCTGAACATGGTGAAACAGTAATGGAGCGAACGTAAACCAGCTTTTCTAGTCTTTAAACTGCTGAAGGGCTTTAAACGAAATGTCAGCAGTCATCAGTAACCCTGTTCACTTCTACTGTAGCAGGCTGTTATTCAGAGCCAGATCTAAACATATTTAAAGCACAGGGGGAAGGAGGGATACATGTATGATCTGTAGATCAGTGAGTTTCAGTCAGACCCCGTCTACACAGTCAGTCAACAGATCTATGAATAGGTGTGGTGATGGAGAAGGAAAGAACTGAGAAAGACAAAGATACGAACCACAAAACAGTCCAAGCTTCACTTTAAAATGAGTGTTATAATCCTTTAAACTGGCCTTATTCAGGTGTTTTCTCTTTAAAATGAGTGTTATAATCCTGTAAACTGGCCTTATTCATCTGTTTTCTCTTTAAAATGAGTGTTATAATCCTTTAAACTGGCCTTATTCATCTGTTTTCTCTTTAAAATGAGTGTTATAATCCTTTAAACTGGCCTTATTCAGGTGTTTTCTCTTTAAAATGAGTGTTATAATCCTTTAAACTGGCCTTATTCATCTGTTTTCTCTTTAAAATGAGTGTTATAATCCTGTAAACTGGCCTTATTCATCTGTTTTCTCTTTAAAATGAGTGTTATAATCCTTTAAACTGGCCTTATTCAGGTGTTTTCTCTTTAAAATGAGTGTTATAATCCTGTAAACTGGCCTTATTCATCTGTTTTCTCTTTAAAATGAGTGTTATAATCCTTTAAACTGGCCTTATTCAGGTGTTTTCTCTTTAAAATGAGTGTTATAATCCTTTAAACTGGCCTTATTCAGGTGTTTTCTCTTTAAAATGAGTGTTATAATCCTTTAAACTGGCCTTATTCAGGTGTTTTCTGTTATAATCTTCAGTAGCAGCTGTTAGTATTTCCATATTTTCTCTGTAAATGTCCACCAGCCCGTCCATCCCTGCCTCTCTGAGAAGGTTAAATGTGGCCTACTTCCACAGCGTGCTCTAGATTTAAAGGTGGCGTCATTAGTCATCATCTTCTTTAGTCCTTGAATTTTTCCACTCTCTCCTGCTGTGTTTATTAGAGCAGCCATTAAAGAAGGAGGAGGTGAGATTATGAGAAGTTATCTGAGCATCTGTAAAAACACAAGCACACATCCAATTAAAGCACCTCAGCCCCCGGGACGGTGAGTCCCCCGCCCCGATAGAGCTCCAGATTAATGAGGCTGAGTGTTTAGAGTCCCATCAGAGCAGCGGTGTGAGGAGGATCATCATGTTAGACCACTGGAGACACAGCAGAAGAACTCCAACATTAGAAATGATCCGTCTTTAATGAATACAGTCTCCTTCATCTACAGTGGTGGTTAAAGGAGCAATCCGCAGAATAAGGTTGTAATTAACGGAGCAGAAACTGCAGTCAGGATGAATGTTCTTATGCAGGGCTGCTTCACTGAAGTCACATGTGTAAATGTGGACCCACCCAGCCTTTACAGATGCTTCTGGACATCTCAAACCCTAATTATGGTTGAGTTTTGATTTGGTTTACTGGGGGGATTCTGCACCCTAAAAAGGGAAGAAACTGGGCAAAAGCCTGAAACGTGTAATAAATGAGAAAGAGCCTACTGAAAATCTGTTACCATAATATCATCACAGCTACATGATTAAAAAAACATCATGTAATCAGGAAAGCCTCACTGAGAAAAGAATCTCAGTCAGAGGAGAGGCCGGCTCAGACAGGAGAACAACCACAGAGTTACAGAAACATAGAAACACTGCAAACACAGATCAACCAATCAGAGAGCAGAGAGTCATCAGTCAGAAACATCTATGACCCCCTGACCTTCAATCCACTTCACAACCATTTAAGGATCTAGCTGCCCAAGACAGACAGAAGGTTCCAGGCTGCAGGAGCAGCACACCTGAAACTCCTTTCAGCCAATCAGAGGTGGAGCAGCCAGCAGCACACCTGAAACTCCTTTCACCCAATCAGAGGTGGAGCAGCCAGCAAGAGCCAATCCTGTGACTGAAGCTTCCAGAACTTTTCATACTAAAATCTCTCACACAGGAATGATGGAAGCAGATTTAGTACAACCTGATGAACAGGACCAACGACTCACATCTGACATCTATGTGGCCAGACCACGTGACTCCCATCCTCCTCATCAGCGGCTTGCTTCAGCCCCAGCTGTCTTTAAAAAGCCAGATGATCTTACCTGGTTGGCTGCTGTCTGTCACACCTTCCACCCATGGCGAGGCTCGTTCTTCAGGTGAGGATTAATCCATCCAGGTCACATGATTGTTGAAGCGTCCTGTCCACGCGGTGGTCTCAGTTTTATGCACTAGACTGGATGAGCCACGTGCCTGAGACAGTCCAGCTGTCTTCATCACAAACGTCAATAAGATGACGAAACCCAGCTGACGGAAAAATCCGGAGAATAATCCGGATAATAACCCAGTGAATAATCCGGATAATAATCCAGTGAATAATCCGGATAATAACCCAGTGAATAATCCGGATAATAATCCAGTGAATAATCCGGATAATAACCCAGTGAATAATCCAGATAATAACCCAGTGAATAATCCGGATAATAACCCAGTGAATAATCCGGATAATAATCCAGTGAATAATCCGGATAATAATCCAGTGAATAATCCGGATAATAATCCAGTGAATAATCCGGATAATAACCCAGGTCCAGGTCCGTCAGCCCTCCCTGCCTGCTCAGGTACAATCAGCTCTGTGCTCTTTAACTCCATGATGTTCCTCTGATTACACTTTCTTCTCTCTCTGTTTAAATTACCCAGGTGTGTCCACCTGCGTCTGCAGCAGCTTCCTGCTGACATCATGCCCCATGGGATCCTGGGAACTAGAGTTTGAGCTCTAACCAAACCTGTCTGCCTCATGCTGCTGCAGCATCCTTGGTAAATTATTTCAATTTATTCTTCACTCTAAAAAACAAGAACAGAGATTAAAGAGAAGCAAATGTGAAGATGAAACAGTAGTGGTATGACAAATGATAAAATAATAATGAAAATAACATGAAAAAATAGTTATTAATATTAAAAACCAAAGGATGAAATTGATGATAATAAATAGAATATAGAAGTTTTTGAGTCCAAACTAATTATAATCTAATTTCAGAAAAACTTAACATTGAGAAGCAGAATCCTATCATAATTTAAATACATATCATAAACTGAAATACAAATTAATTTAAAAACACATTTATGTAAATACTTATTAATTTAAATACTTATTAATTTAAATACAAATTAATTTAAATACATATTCATTTAAATACATGTTAATTTAAATACAAATTAATTTAAATACATATTCATTTAAATACAAATTAATTTAAATACATATTTATGTAAATACTTATTAATTTAAATACAAATTAATTTAAATACATATTCATTTAAATACATGTTAATTTAAATACAAATTAATTTAAATACATATTCATTTAAATACAAATTAATTTAAATACATATTTATGTAAATACTTATTAATTTAAATACAAATTAATTCAAATACATATTAATTTAAATACATATTGATTTAAATACATATTAATTTAAATACATATTCATTTAAATACAAATTAATTTAAATACATATTAATTTAAATACATATTCATTTAAATACAAATTAATTTGAATACATATTAATTTAAATACATATTCATTTAAATACAAATTAATTTAAATACATATTAATTTAAATACAAATAAATTTAAATACATATTAATTTAAATACAAATAAATTTTAATACAAATTAATTTAAATACATATTCATTTAATTACATATTAATTTAAATATAAATTAATTTAAATACATATTTATTTAAATACATATTAATTTAAATACATATCATGAAGCTGTAAGATAAGATTTTCCTTTATTAGTGCCTGCATGTCCATCTGTGTGCCAACCACCATATTTACCATGATCGTACCACTGAACCAGCGTTCTTTATCTTGATCCAGCTCTAAAAGGTCAAATCCAGCTAAACCTGAGGCTCTGCTCCTGCTGGTGATCAGCTCTGTTCCTTTATCAATGGTTATATAGGAACAGTTAGAGAGATATGATAGAGACATGGTCCTCTGAAGGTCGGAGCTGACTGAGACTCGTTTGTGAACGTTAAAAATAAGTTATTTCAGGAAAGATGCTCAGATTGCATAAGTAGAATTTCTCACTTTATTCAGGAAAGAGAAAAGAAAGGACCTTTATGGTTTCATCAACTAAAACTAATAAAACCAAAATAATATGAACATCAATTCCATCAAGCTTAAGGCTAGAAAATAATTAATGATTAAAAAAAACCAATAATAAAAATACAAAAATAAAATAATAATAAATAAACAATATTTTAAATAAAACTGTTAAAATATTAAATATTCAAATAAATGATACTAATAATGATATTAATACTACTAATACATGATTATTAAAATTAATGGCTGTCAAGCAGTGGTTAGAGGGTCTTCTATGTAAGAGCTCACAAAAGCCTGCTATCCCAGAGTTAACCCTTTAAAATAATCTACAGAAATGCTGAACATAGAATAGAAATGGTGTAGCGAACAGGTAGAGCTGTCTCTGAAGGAAGCAGGGAGAAGGAGAAGGTAAAGCCTGAGACGGTCCTTCCCAGGGTGTGGACCCTACAGGCGGGCTGCAGGAGGCCTCCACCTCACATAAAACCCATGATTTATCTTAAGATACTCAATAATATGTGAAATGCTTCTTTAAAGTCTAATATGTAACAAATGAAGCATGTTTATTTAACCTGCATGTCTCATTTTAATGATTGTACAGACGGGTGTCATGGTTTAACTGGTGCTGGATTTGCTGGTGACTCTCCTTAAGCTTTCATCCATGCTGCATTACGTCAACTTCAACTTTATTGTCCTCTGAGAAAAATGGCTTTTCAGGAAGGTAAAAACATCAGAGACACAATCACACCAATCAAGACACAACACTGAAATGGAAAATTCATGAATAACTGAACAACCCTAGCCTAACCTAACCCTGACCCTAGCCTAACCTAACCCTGACCCTAGCCTAGCCTAACCCTGACTGAATGACCCTAGCCTAACCTGACCCTGACTGAATGACCCTAGCCTAACCTAACCCTGACCCTAGCCTAGCCTAACCCTGACCCTAACCTAACCCTGACCCTAGCCTAGCCTAACCCTGACTGAATGACCCTAGCCTAACCTAACCCTGACCCTAGCCTAACCTAACCCTGAATGAATGACCCTAGCCCAACCTAACCCTGACCCTAGCCTAACCTAACCCTGACTGAATGACCCTAGCCTAACCTAACCCTGACCCTAGCCTAACCTAACCCTGACTGAATGACCCTAGCCTAACCTAACCCTGACCCTAGCCTAACCTGACCCTGACCCTGATCCTAAATAACTGAATGGATATCAGAATCATCGTTAGATAGTGAAAATAAAACACATCATAACATTTAATTATTCCCTCAGTCATTCACAGACCCTGCTACTCCTAATGTCCATTCTTTGATATTTTAAGCCCTGCTTGTTGCCATAGTTACAACCCCCATTCCAAAAAGTTGGGTCGCAGTGTTAAATGGAAACAATGCAACCCCATACCATCAGAGATGCAGGCTTTAGACCTGAGCCAGGAGAACCAGCTGGATGCTCCCTCTCCTCTTTAGTCCACAGGACACGGCGTCCAAGGTTTCCTCTGACCACAGAACAGTTTTCCATGTCTCCTCTGACCACAGAACAGTTTTCCATTTTCCTCTGACCACAGAACAGTTTTCCATGTCTCCTCTGACCACAGAACAGTTTTCCATGTTTCCTCTGACCACAGAACAGTTTTCCATGTCTCCTCTGACCACAGAACAGTTTTCCATGTCTCCTCTGACCACAGAACAGTTTTCCATTTTCCTCTGACCACAGAACAGTTTTCCTCTGACCACAGAACAGTTTTCCATGTCTCCTCTGACCACAGAACAGTTTTCCATTTTCCTCTGACCACAGAACAGTTTTCCATGTCTCCTCTGACCACAGAACAGTTTTCCATTTTTCTCTGACCACAGAACAGTTTTCCATGTCTCCTCTGACCACAGAACAGTTTTCCATGTTTCCTCTGACCATAGAACAGTTTTCCATTTTCCTCTGACCACAGAACAGTTTTCCATTTTCCTCTGACCACAGAACAGTTTTCCATGTCTCCTCTGACCACAGAACAGTTTTCCATGTTTCCTCTGACCACAGAACAGTTTTCCATTTTCCTCTGACCACAGAACAGTTTTCCATGTCTCCTCTGACCACAGAACAGTTTTCCATGTCTCCTCTGACCACAGAACAGTTTTCCATGTTTCCTCTGACCACAGAACAGTTTTCCATTTTCCTCTGACCACAGAACAGTTTTCCTCTGACCACAGAACAGTTTTCCATTTTCCTCTGACCACAGAACAGTTTTCCATGTCTCCTCTGACCACAGAACAGTTTTCCATGTCTCCTCTGACCACAGAACAGTTTTCCATGTTTCCTCAGTCCATGTTAAATGAGCTTTGGTCCAGAGAAGACGGACTACGGTGTTTCTGGATCCTTTTTCTCTCCATGATCCAGCTTTAACTGTCATTGGTGGATGGCACGGCCAACTGTGTTGACAGCCGATGGTTTCTGGAATGTTCCTGAGCCCATGCAGTGATTTCACTATGGAATCAGGCCTGTTTTTAATGCAGTGGCCCCTGAGGGCCCCTGAGGGCCCCTTTCTCCAGATCAATAATCATCAGTATCAAACCCACACATGTTGGAACACATTTCATTGCCAATGTCAGCAGTTAAAATTTGACCTTCAGACGTGGCGTCTCGCTGATTTTCAGAAAACATTGAACTTGTCAAAGCGGTTCTCCTTGACCTCAAAGATGTCACAGCAGTCCCTTCATCTCCGGACAGGCCGCAGAGATTTTCAGACAGATCTGTTGGATGAGGAAGGTCGATGTGAGGAAGAGGACTTGGGCCTTGGGATGACAGAGTTCATGCTGGAAACGATGACAGCCACATGTTTCTGCAGTGAAGGGGGAATAAGACCTAGTAATGTTTCTACTGCAGTTAGAGTTTGGACTGTTGACAGTAGTGCTGTGTCCTGATACTGGTAGACTCATTAATGATGCTGTAGAAATGTAGAGACACACACATGCTGCTGGCGTGTTTCTTTCCTGCACCATGAGTGAATCATCATTTGTCCTAATAGCAGCAGCAGTATTGGTGTTAACCAGTATGTTAATTTTTTTCTTTTAAAAATCCTGGGTGTTTTGGTGCGGACCAATCCAGTCCTCATTTTTAAGGTAAACATAGAAACTCTTTTTAATGCTGGCGACATTAGAAGCTTCTAGAAGACAGGAGAGACTTTTTCCTCCAGTGGTTCTGATCATGACCGTCCCTGTGGATTCTTAACTCCCCTGGGTTTAAATGTTTTTTTCTCTCTATTCATATGAAAATGAGGACATCTAGTCCACACAGAGAGCTTTTAACCATGACCTGAATTTGAATGAAAAGGAGACAAACATTCTGAATGCTCCAGTGTTAATTATGTCTGCTAACAATTATATGCATGCTAATACCACCATAGATGGATATTAAACCAAGGTAAGGCATTGTTCCACATCCGCAGGGCTGAGCTCAAAGGTCCTGAGAGCTAATTGATGCTAAACTCGTCTGTTTGAGTGTACGCGGAAAATGAAAGAAGAGGAAAGAGCTGATGTCATGGGTTAAAGGTCAAAGCTTCACGTCCATAAAAGGTCAGACGGCCATGACTGAAGGACCAGAGCTTCTTAAAGGTGTTTAAACCCCGAACATGGACTGTATCAGCTGCTGGGGGTCTTCTTGGAGAAATTATCACATGACCTAGAGGGCCTGGACCTTCCTACATTCAGTGTGTTGGTAGCTGTGGTTGTAGACTGCTGGTAGACCCAGAGATAAGGCTGTAGCATTGATTCAGAGTCAGCCTGTCATGAAAACTCCCTGTAGAGCTCTTTAATCCTGCTGGCTGCTGAAGGAGCGGTTGAGCTTTCACTAGTAGTTGTGAAGTACAGACACGGTCTGGAACTGTAGTCTTTTTAGTGAAACCACCATGTTCTTTAGAGAGAGAACACCTGAACTGAACCAGGATCTTCAGAATCCATGAAAGACTTCATTGGTACAAGCGGGATCACTAAACTAAATCACAGATCAGTTTTACTCAGCCACCTGAAAACTTCACACCCAAGACTATTTCCCACCTCATTTTCATGCTCACTACGTCTCTACGTCTTACCTCTCTGATTGGCCCGTAATGAATGTGACAGAACGTTTGTCCAATCACCCTCCAAAAATGTTTTGAAAGGTTCTGTCCGTTTTTATGGGCCATTGTCCGGATGGATGGCAGAAATATCCAATCAGTGATCAGTGAATCAGTGTGACTGTGAGGTTAACAAACATTAGAGCAATCAGAGGATTAAACCTTAAGATCAGTGCTTCATGTTTTTATTCTGCTGAGTCAGTAAAACCACGCTGACTGATTCAGGACTGATTATCTCTAGTTTAGTTTTAAAAGAGGAATCAAAGTCAGAGAAAGAAAGGACAGTAGCCATCTTCAGGCCAGCAGGCTCCTCTCCTTTAGTCATGATGTTCCCTCTCCTTCTGTTTCTTCAGTGTTCAGCAGCTCTTCTCTCTACGTCTCTTCTTCAGTTAACTTTTAAAATGGTTTTCAAACTGGGAAACTCACTTTCTAAGTCTGACTTTATCAGAGAAATGCCTCAGCCTGCGGGCGAGTCTCTCCAGGAGGCTTCATCACAACATAATAACCCCGTTACAGAAATCCTCGGCTCTAGCCTCCGTCTGGTCGTCTTGGAAACCTGCCGTCTGTGGACACTTGTTTACTAGGAGGGCCAGCGAGAGGGAGAGAAATCCCAGCGGTGAAAGCCTCATGTCAGGCCTCAGCTGGAGGAGAGGAGCCCACGACCAGGAGCAGAGAGAGAGGAAGATAGACGGAGCAGCAGGCTGGGCTGTATGTGGACGTGGACCTCATAGACTAGTTAGAGACTGTATGTGGACCTCATAGACTAGTTAGAGACTGTATGTGGACCTCATAGACTAGTTAGAGACTGTATGTGGACGTGAACCTCATAGACTAGTTAGAGACTGTATGTGGACCTCATAGACTAGTTAGAGACTGTATGTGGATGTGGACCTCATAGACTAGTTAGAGACTGTATGTGGACGTGGACCTCATAGACTAGTTAGAGACTGTATGTGGACGTGGACCTCATAGACTAGTTAGAGACTGTATGTGGACCTCATAGACTAGTTAGAGACTGTATGTGGATGTGGACCTCATAGACTAGTTAGAGACTGTATGTGGACCTCATAGACTAGTTAGAGACTGTATGTGGACGTGGACCTCATAGACTAGTTAGAGACTGTATGTGGACCTCATAGACTAGTTAGAGACTGTATGTGGATGTGGACCTCATAGACTAGTTAGAGACTGTATGTGGACGTGGACCTCATAGACTAGTTAGAGACTGTATGTGGACGTGGACCTCATAGACTAGTTAGAGACTGTATGTGGACCTCATAGACTAGTTAGAGACTGTATGTGGACGTGGACCTCATAGACTAGTTAGAGACTGTATGTGGACCTCATAGACTAGTTAGAGACTGTATGTGGACGTGGACCTCATAGACTAGTTAGAGACTGTATGTGGACCTCATAGACTAGTTAGAGACTGTATGTGGATGTGGACCTCATAGACTAGTTAGAGACTGTATGTGGACGTGGACCTCATAGACTAGTTAGAGACTGTATGTGGACGTGGACCTCATAGACTAGTTAGAGACTGTATGTGGACCTCATAGACTAGTTAGAGACTGTATGTGGACCTCATAGACTAGTTAGAGACTGTATGTGGACGTGAACCTCATAGACTAGTTAGAGACTGTATGTGGACCTCATAGACTAGTTAGAGACTGTATGTGGATGTGGACCTCATAGACTAGTTAGAGACTGTATGTGGACGTGGACCTCATAGACTAGTTAGAGACTGTATGTGGACGTGGACCTCATAGACTAGTTAGAGACTGTATGTGGACCTCATAGACTAGTTAGAGACTGTATGTGGATGTGGACCTCATAGACTAGTTAGAGACTGTATGTGGACCTCATAGACTAGTTAGAGACTGTATGTGGACGTGGACCTCATAGACTAGTTAGAGACTGTATGTGGACCTCATAGACTAGTTAGAGACTGTATGTGGATGTGGACCTCATAGACTAGTTAGAGACTGTATGTGGACGTGGACCTCATAGACTAGTTAGAGACTGTATGTGGACGTGGACCTCATAGACTAGTTAGAGACTGTATGTGGACCTCATAGACTAGTTAGAGACTGTATGTGGACGTGGACCTCATAGACTAGTTAGAGACTGTATGTGGACCTCATAGACTAGTTAGAGACTGTATGTGGACGTGGACCTCATAGACTAGTTAGAGACTGTATGTGGACCTCATAGACTAGTTAGAGACTGTATGTGGATGTGGACCTCATAGACTAGTTAGAGACTGTATGTGGACGTGGACCTCATAGACTAGTTAGAGACTGTATGTGGACCTCATAGACTAGTTAGAGACTGTATGTGGACGTGGACCTCATAGACTAGTTAGAGACTGTATGTGGACCTCATAGACTAGTTAGAGACTGTATGTGGATGTGGACCTCATAGACTAGTTAGAGACTGTATGTGGACGTGGACCTCATAGACTAGTTAGAGACTGTATGTGGACGTGGACCTCATAGACTAGTTAGAGACTGTATGTGGACGTGGACCTCATAGACTAGTTAGAGACTGTATGTGGACCTCATAGACTAGTTAGAGACTGTATGTGGACGTGGACCTCATAGACTAGTTAGAGACTGTATGTGGACCTCATAGACTAGTTAGAGACTGTATGTGGACGTGGACCTCATAGACTAGTTAGAGACTGTATGTGGACCTCATAGACTAGTTAGAGACTGTATGTGGACGTGGACCTCATAGACTAGTTAGAGACTGTATGTGGACCTCATAGACTAGTTAGAGACTGTATGTGGACCTCATAGACTAGTTAGAGACTGTATGTGGATGTGGACCTCATAGACTAGTTAGAGACTGTATGTGGACGTGGACCTCATAGACTAGTTAGAGACTGTATGTGGACCTCATAGACTAGTTAGAGACTGTATGTGGACGTGGACCCTAATAGACTAGTTAGAGACTGTATGTGGACGTGGACCTCATAGACTAGTTAGAGACTGTATGTGGACCTCATAGACTAGTTAGAGACTGTATGTGGACCTCATAGACTAGTTAGAGACTGTATGTGGACGTGGACCTCATAGACTAGTTAGAGACTGTATGTGGACCTCATAGACTAGTTAGAGACTATATGTGGACGTGGACCTCATAGACTAGTTAGAGACTGTATGTGGACCTCATAGACTAGTTAGAGACTGTATGTGGACGTGGACCTCATAGACTAGTTAGAGACTGTATGTGGACCTCATAGACTAGTTAGAGACTGTATGTGGATGTGGACCTCATAGACTAGTTAGAGACTGTATGTGGACCTCATAGACTAGTTAGAGACTGTATGTGGACGTGGACCTCATAGACTAGTTAGAGACTGTATGTGGACCTCATAGACTAGTTAGAGACTGTATGTGGACGTGGACCTCATAGACTAGTTAGAGAGTGTATGTGGACCTCATAGACTAGTTAGAGACTGTATGTGGACGTGGACCCTAATAGACTAGTTAGAGACTGTATGTGGACGTGGACCTCATAGACTAGTTAGAGACTGTATGTGGACCTCATAGACTAGTTAGAGACTGTATGTGGACCTCATAGACTAGTTAGAGACTGTATGTGGACGTGGACCTCATAGACTAGTTAGAGACTGTATGTGGACCTCATAGACTAGTTAGAGACTGTATGTGGATGTGGACCTCATAGACTAGTTAGAGACTGTATGTGGACCTCATAGACTAGTTAGAGACTGTATGTGGACGTGGACCTCATAGACTAGTTAGAGACTGTATGTGGACCTCATAGACTAGTTAGAGACTGTATGTGGACGTGGACCTCATAGACTAGTTAGAGACTGTATGTGGACCTCATAGACTAGTTAGAGACTGTATGTGGACCTCATAGACTAGTTAGAGACTGTATGTGGACGTGGACCTCATAGACTAGTTAGAGACTGTATGTGGACCTCATAGACTAGTTAGAGTCTTGTTTTAAAGCCATGTGGTCCAGGTCTCATTAATCTGTGCTACACTGATGCTACAGCCAAGATAAGCGCCTCATCAGCTGCCATTGTACATACTGACCCACACTGCACCTGAAGCAGGACTGCAGAAGGGTGGGAAGCTTTTTCCACCATGAAAAGCTTCCGGTGCCGTTTGTTTCTCTTTTCTGAACTGAGAAATGTGATAAACCTGCCGCTAAACCCCGCCCATAACTACTGCCCATTCTCCTCAGACGACGCTGATTGGTGAGAACAGTGTCTGGTTAGCCACAAACGTTGCAGAGCAGAGAGATGGATTTTCCTGATGACAGTTTTGGAGTCTGGCCAGTCGGCTCTCCGAGGTTACCTTCTTATTTCTGTGCCAGTAGAACGGGAACGCTGCGTCGTACAGCTCAGGGTAGCCACAGACAGACTCACGGAGGTTCTCCTCCATTTTCAGGTTGAACGAACCTCCTCCCTCCCAAGCCCGTCCTTCAGGGATCCACCAGTGGCGTATGTGAGATATGTCACTTTTATGTCTCTTACACATGCTGTTGTTTCAGATGCTGTTGTTCTTATCCCAGTGTCGGCCTCGCCACCCCTTCAGATTCATAAAGACACAATGCAGTCTATTCACCAAAGATGTTTCACAATCTTAAACAAGAAATGTAGAGAAGTTCAAGGGCTTTGATTACTGTTGTACGCTGTTGTATTTAGATACTGTTTTGGGTTTGATCCACACAGAGAGGTTGTCCTGTATGTTCTGGTTTTTAATCTGAGGTGGGAAATGTAATTCTAGCAGCCCTGTGCTGTCATCAGTCACCAGAGGAAGAATCATGGATGTGTCGACCTCTCCTCCCTGGTTTTTGCTCTTTCCTTGATGCTTTATCACCTCTGTCCTGAAGTGTTTTATGGAGCAGACATCTCTGCAGGTCAGACATCAAACAAACACGCTCCTTTATCTGCTGGAAAAACCGTTAAGTGGTTCAAAGACCTCCTGCTGTGGAGGATGAGTGCAGGACTCGGCAGGAGGCTGACGCAGAGGCAGATGGAAATAAACGGTCAACATGTATTCATTTTTCAATAAGCCCCATAGACCTGTCCTTTAACCAGGGCTCAACATTTACTTCTTCTCTGAGTCAGACAGTCAACCAACATGTGCCAGAATTCAGTTTCAGCTGGTTAGTGAAGGAACTTCAATGAATAGTACCATCAAACAGACATGGACCAAGGTTAGACCACATGGAGGGGTGTTCCTGTTTCTGTAGAGTCTGAAGAGCAGCCTAGAGTTTACTTTTGTTTCTGTCTTTCTCATGCTGCCTTTAGAAAGTGTGAGCCGTGAGTCGTGAGAAAAGCTATATTTGTAACCCCTACTTATCAGTGTTGGAGCTACACGTCTCCACAAAGGAGACATGTTGGCAAATAACAAGGAAAGAGGAGGTAAAACCCACAGGGAGCCAAAAAGACGCTTCCTGGAGACGGTTTTTGGAAATAGGTAGCAATGAGGCAGCAGACTGACTTTAAACAGAAGAATAGATCTGCTTTGGCTACATCTACATATCTACGTAGCTCTAGCAAAGACTGCTGTAGATTTAACCTCATACATTCTGCCTCCAAAAACCCCAGGTAGGTGATTGTCTCTATGTCAGCCCAGAACAGTTCTCTCATCATCTCTTTATCCCAGTCCCGTCGTTATTACCGTCTGACTTTACAGTCAGCTGTAGCAGAAGGTTCCAGTTAATCTGTTGGTTTCTGATGGTTCTGAAGACTCTGCTGTTCTGGGTCTGTTTGACCTGATCTCTGCCCTAACGTCCTCAAACATTCCCTTTATTCTAACATTTCCTAAACATTCCCTTTATTCTAACGTTTCCTAAACATTCCCTTTATTCTAACATGTCCTCAAACATTCCCTTTATTCTAACGTGTCCTCAAACATTCCCTTTATTCTAACGTGTCCTCAAACATTCCCTTTATTCTAACGTTTCCTAAACATTCCCTTTATTCTAACGTGTCCTCAAACATTCCCTTTATTCTAACGTTTCCTGAAACATTCCCTTTATTCTAACGTTTCCTAAACATTCCCTTTATTCTAACGTGTCCTCAAACATTCCCTTTATTCTAACGTTTCCTGAAACATTCCCTTTATTCTAACGTTTCCTGAAACATTCCCTTTATTCTAACGTTTCCTAAACATTCCCTTTATTCTAACGTTTCCTAAACATTCCCTTTATTCTAACATGTCCTCAAACATTCCCTTTATTCTAACGTGTCCTCAAACATTCCCTTTATTCTAACGTGTCCTCAAACATTCCCTTTATTCTAACGTTTCCTAAACATTCCCTTTATTCTAACGTGTCCTCAAACATTCCCTTTATTCTAACGTTTCCTGAAACATTCCCTTTATTCTAACGTTTCCTAAACATTCCCTTTATTCTAACGTGTCCTCAAACATTCCCTTTATTCTAACGTTTCCTGAAACATTCCCTTTATTCTAACGTTTCCTGAAACATTCCCTTTATTCTAACGTTTCCTAAACATTCCCTTTATTCTAACGTGTCCTCAAACATTCCCTTTATTCTAACGTTTCCTGAAACATTCCCTTTATTCTAACGTTTCCTAAACATTCCCTTTATTCTAACGTTTCCTAAACATTCCCTTTATTCTAACATTTCCTAAACATTCCCTTTATTCTAACGTGTCCTCAAACATTCCCTTTATTCAAATGTGTCCTAAACATTCCCTTAATTCTAACGTTTCCTAAACATTCCCTTTATTCTAACGTGTCCTCAAACATTCCCTTTATTCTAACGTGTCCTCAAACATTCCCTTTATTCTAACGTGTCCTCAAACATTCCCTTTATTCTAACGTTTCCTCAAACATTCCCTTTATTCTAACATGTCCTCAAACATTCCCTTTTCTCTGACATTTCCTCAAACATTCAGTTTTTTGACATTTCCTCAAAATTCCCTTTTCTCTGACATTTCCTCAAACATTCCCGTTTTCTGACATTTCCTCAAACATTCCCGTTTTCTGACATTTCCTCAAACATTCCTATTTTCTGACATTTCCTCAAACATTCCCGTTTTCTGACATTTCCTCAAACATTCCTATTTTCTGACATTTCCTCAAACATTCCCTTTTTTCTGACATTTCCTCAAACATTCCTATTTTCTGACATTTCCTCAAACATTCCCATTTTTCTGACATTTCCTCAAATATTCCCTTTATTCTAACATTTCCTAAACATTCCCTTTATTCTGATGTTTCCTAAACATTCCCTTTATTCTAACATTTCCTAAACAGTCCCTTTATTCTAATGTGTCCTCAAACATTCCCTTTATTCTAACGTTTTCTAAACATTCCCTTTATTCTAACATTTCCTAAACATTCCCTTTATTCTAACGTTTCCTAAACATTCCCTTTATTCTAACGTGTCCTCAAACATTCCCTTTATTCTAACGTTTCCTGAAACATTCCCTTTATTCTGATGTTTCCTAAACATTCCCTTTATTCTAACGTTTCCTAAACATTCCCTTTATTCTAACGTTTCCTAAACATTCCCTTTATTCTAACGTTTCCTGAAACATTCCCTTTATTCTAACGTTTCCTCAAACATTCCCTTTATTCTAACGTTTCCTCAAACATTCCCTTTATTCTAACATGTCCTCAAACATTCCCTTTATTCTGACATTTCCTAAACATTCCCTTTATTCTAACGTTTCCTAAACATTCCCTTTATTCTAACGTGTCCTCAAACATTCCCTTTATTCTAACGTTTCTTGAACATTCCCTTTATTCTAACGTGTCCTCAAACATTCCCTTTATTCTAACGTTTCCTAAACATTCCCTTTATTCTAACGTTTCCTCAAACATTCCCTTTATTCTAACGTTTCCTCAAACATTCCTTTATTCTGATGTTTCCTAAACATTCCCTTTATTCTAACGTGTCCTCAAACATTCCCTTCATTCTAACATCCTCAAACATTCCCTTTATTCTGACGTTTCCTAAACATTCCCTTTATTCTAACGTGTCCTCAAAACATTCCCTTTATTCTAACATGTCCCCAACATTCCCTTTATTCTAACATTTCCTAAACATTCCCTTTATTCTAACATGTCCTCAAACATTCCCTTTATTTTATCCTGTCCTGGACATTTCTTTTATTCAACCATTACCTCAAACGTTCCTTTTTTTCTGACTTTTCCTCAAACATTCCCTCCTTTCTGACATTTCCTTAAACATTCCCGTTTTCTGACATTTCCTCAAACATTCCCTTTTGTCTGACATTTCCTCAAACATTCCCGTTTTCTGACATTTCGTCAAACATTACCGTTTTCTGGCATTTCCTCAAAAATACCTTTTTTCTGACATTTCCTCAAACATTCCCATTTTTCTGACATTTCCTCAAATATTCCCTTTATTCTAACATTTCCTAAACATTCCCTTTATTCTAACGTTTCTTAAACATTCTCTTTATTCTAACGTGTCCTCAAACATTCCCTTTATTCTAACATGTCCTCAAACATTCCCTTTATTCTAACGTGTCCTCAAAGATTCCCTTTATTCTAACGTGTCCTCAAACATTCCCTTTATTCTAACGTTTCCTGAAACATTCCCTTTATTCTAACGTTTCCTAAACATTCCCTTTATTCTAACGTGTCCTCAAACATTCCCTTTATTCTAACATTTCCTAAACATTCCCTTTATTCTAACGTTTCCTAAACATTCCCTTTATTCTAACGTTTCCTAAACATTCCCTTTATTCTAACGTGTCCTCAGACATTCCCTTTATTCTAACGTTTCCTGAAACATTCCCTTAATTCTAACGTTTCCTAAACATTCCCTTTATTCTAACGTTTCCTAAACATTCCCTTTATTCTAACGTTTCCTCAAACATTCCCTTTATTCTAACATTTCCTCGAACATTCCCTGTATTCTAACATTTCCTCAAACATTCCCTTTATTCTAACATGTCCTCAAACATTCCCTTTATTTTATCCTGTCCTGAAACATTTCTTTTATTCAACCATTACCTCAAACGTTCCTTTTTTTCTGACTTTTCCTCAAACATTCCCTCCTTTCTGACATTTCCTTAAACATTCCCGTTTTCTGACATTTCCTCAAACATTCCCTTTTCTCTGACATTTCCTCAAACATTCAGTTTTTTGACATTTCCTCAAAATTCCCTTTTCTCTGACATTTCCTCAAACATTCCCGTTTTCTGACATTTCCTCAAACATTCCCGTTTTCTGACATTTCCTCAAACATTCCTATTTTCTGACATTTCCTCAAACATTCCCATTTTTCTGACATTTCCTCAAACATTCCCTTTATTCTGATGTTTCCTAAACATTCCCTTTATTCTAACGTTTCCTGAAACATTCCCTTTATTCTAACGTTTCCTGAAACATTCCCTTTATTCTAACGTTTCCTGAAACATTCCCTTTATTCTAACATTTCCTAAACATTCCCTTAATTCTAACGTTTCCTAAACATTCCCTTAATTCTAACATTTCCTAAACATTCCCTTTATTCTGATGTTTCCTGAAACATTCCCTTTATTCTAACGTTTCCTAAACATTCCCTTTATTCTAAGGTTTCCCAAACATTCCCTCCTTCTTAAATTTCCTCAAACATTCCCTTTATTCTAACGTGTCCTCAAACATTCCCTTTATTCTAATTTTTCCTGAAACATTCCCTTTATTCAAACGTGTCCTCAAACATTCCCTTTATTCTAACGTGTCCTCAAACATTCCCTTTATTCTAACGTTTCCTGAAACATTCCCTTTATTCTAACGTTTCCTAAACATTCCCTTTATTCTAACGTTTCCTAAACATTCCCTTTATTCTAACGTTTCCTAAACATTCCCTTTATTCTAACGAGTCCTCAAACATTCCCTTTATTCTAACATTTCCTAAACATTCCCTTTATTCTAACGTGTCCTCAAACATTCCCGTTTTCTGACATTTCCTCATACATTCCCGTTTTCTGACATTTCCTCAAACATTCAGTTTTTCTGACGTTTCCTCAAACATTCCCTTTATTCTAACGTGTCCTCATACATTCCCTTTATTCTAACATTTCCTAAACATTCCCTTTTTCTGACATTTCCTCATACATTCCCGTTTTCTGACATTTCCTCAAACATTCAGTTTTTCTGACATTTTCTCAAACATTCCCTTTTTTCTGACATTTACTTAAACATTCCCGTTTTCTGACATTTCCTCAAACATTCAGTTTTTTGACATTTCCTCAAACATTCCCGTTTTCTGGCATTTCCTCAAACCTTCAGTTTTTTCTGACATTTCCACAAACATTCCCACCTTCTTAAATTTCCTCAAACATTCCCGTTTTCTGACATTTCCACAAACATTCCCTCCTTCTTAAATTTCCTCAAACATTCCCGTTTTCTGACATTTCCACAAACATTCCCTTTATTCTAACATTTCCTGAAACATTCCCTTTATTCTGATGTTTCCTAAACATTCCCTTTATTCTAAAGTTTCCTCAAACATTCCCTTTATTCTAACATTTCCTGAAACATTCCCTTAATTCTGATGTTTCCTAAACATTCCCTTTATTCTGACGTTTCCTAAACATTCCCTTTATTCTAACGTCTCCTCAAACATTCCCTTTATTCTAACGTTTCCTAAACATTCCCTTTATTCTACGTTTCCTCCAACATTCCCTTTTTTCTAACGTTTCCTCAAACATTCCCTTTATTCTAACGTTTCCTCAATCATTCGCTTTATTCTAACGTTTCCTAAACATTCCCTTTATTCTAACGTTTCCTAAACATTCCCTTTATTCAAATGTGTCCTCAAACATTCCCTTTATTCTAACAATTCCTAAACATTCCCTTTATTCTAACGTGTCCTCATACATTCCCTATTTCTGACATTTCCTCAAACATTCAGTTTTTCTGACATTTCCTCAAACATTCCCTTTTTTCTGACATTTCCTAAACATTCCCTGTATTCTAACGTGTCCTCAAACATTCCCGTTTTCTGACATTTCCCATTTCATTCCCGTTTTCTGACATTTCCTCAAACATTCAGTTTTTCTGACATTTCCTCAAACATTCCCTTTTTTCTGACATTTCCTTAAACATTCCCGTTTTCTGACATTTCCTCAAACATTCAGTTTTTTTGACATTTCCTCAAACATTCCCTCCTTCTTAAATTTCCTCAAACATTCCCGTTTTCTGACATTTCCTCAAACATTCCCTTTTTTCTGACATTTCCTCAAACATTCCCTTTATTCAAACGTGTCCTCAAACATTCCCTTTATTCTAACGTGTCCTCAAACATTCCCGTTTTCTGACATTTCCTCATACATTCCCGTTTTCTGACATTTCCTCATACATTCCCGTTTTCTGACATTTCCTCAAACATTCAGTTTTTCTGACATTTCCTCAAACATTCCCTTTTTTCTGACATTTCCTAAACATTCCCTTTATTCTAACGTGTCCTCAAACATTCCCGTTTTCTGACATCTCTCTTACATTCCCGTTTTCTGACATTTCCTCAAACATTCAGTTTTTCTGACATTTCCTCAAACATTCCCTTTTTCTGACATTTCCTCAAACATTCAGTTTTTTTGACATTTCCTCAAACATTCCGTCCTTCTCAAATTTCCTCTAACATTCCCGTTTTCTGACATTTCCTCAAACATTCCCTTTATTCAAACGTGTCCTCAAACATTCCCTTTATTCTAACGTGTCCTCAAACATTCCCGTTTTCTGACATTTCCTCATACATTCCCGTTTTCTGACATTTCCTCATACATTCCCGTTTTCTGACATTTCCTCAAACATTCAGTTTTTCTGACATTTCCTCAAACATTCCCTTTTTTCTGACATTTCCTAAACATTCCCTTTATTCTAACGTGTCCTCAAACATTCCCGTTTTCTGACATCTCTCTTACATTCCCGTTTTCTGACATTTCCTCAAACATTCAGTTTTTCTGACATTTCCTCAAACATTCCCTTTTTCTGACATTTCCTCAAACATTCAGTTTTTTTGACATTTCCTCAAACATTCCGTCCTTCTCAAATTTCCTCTAACATTCCCGTTTTCTGACATTTCCTCAAACATTCCCTTTATTCAAACGTGTCCTCAAACATTCCCTTTATTCTAACGTGTCCTCAAACATTCCCGTTTTCTGACATTTCCTCATACATTCCCATTTTCTGACATTTCCTCATACATTCCCGTTTTCTGACATTTCCTCAAACATTCAGTTTTTCTCACATTTCCCCAAACATTCAGTTTTTTTTACATTTCCTCAAACATTCCCATTTTCTCACATTTCCTCAAACATTCAGTTTTTTTTACATTTCCTCAAACATTCCCTCCTTCTTAAATTTCCTAAAAAATTCCCATTTTCTGGCATTCCCACAAACATTCCCTTCTTTCTGACATCTCCTCAAACATTCCCTTCTTTCTGACATTTCCTCAAACATTCCCTTTTTTCTGACATTTCCTCAAACATTCCCTTTATTCAAACGTGTCCTAAACATTCCCTTTATTCTAACGTTTCCTCAAACATTCCCTTTATTCTAACGTGTCCTCAAACATTCCCGTTTTCTGACATTTCCTCATACATTCCCGTTTTCTGACATCTCCTCAAACATTCCCTTCTTTCTGACATTTCCTCAAACATTCCCTTCTTTCTGACATTTCCTCAAACATTCCCTTTTTTCTGACATTTCCTCAAACATTCCCTTCTTTCTGACATTTCCTCAAACATTCCCTTTTTTCTGACATTTCCTCAAACATTCCCTTCTTTCTGACATTTCCTCAAACATTCCCTTTTTTCTGACATTTCCTCAAACATTCCCTTTATTCAAACGTGTCCTCAAACATTCCCTTTATTCTAACGTGTCCTCAAACATTCCCGTTTTCTGACATTTCCTCATACATTCCCGTTTTCTGACATTTCCTCATACATTCCCGTTTTCTGACATTTCCTCAAACATTCAGTTTTTCTCACATTTCCTCAAACATTCAGTTTTTTTTACATTTCCTCAAACATTCCCTCCTTCTTAAATTTCCTAAAAAATTCCCGTTTTCTGGCATTCCCACAAACATTCCCTTCTTTCTGACATTTCCTCAAACATTCCCTCCTTCTTAAATTTCCTCAAACATTCCCGTTTTCTGACATTTCCTCAAACATTCCCTTCTTTCTGACATTTCCTCAAACATTCCCTTTTTTTTGACATTTCCTCAAACATTCCCTCCTTCTTAAATTTCCTCAAACATTCCCGTTTTCTGACATTTCCTCAAACATTCCCTTTTTTCTGACATTTCCTCAAACATTCCCTTTATCCAAACGTGTCCTAAACATTCCCTTTATTCTAACGTTTCCTCAAACATTCCCTTTATTCTGATGTTTCCTAAACATTCCCTTTATTCTAAAGTTTCCTCAAACATTCCCTTTATTCTAACATTTCCTGAAACATTCCCTTAATTCTGATGTTTCCTAAACATTCCCTTTATTCTGACGTTTCCTAAACATTCCCTTTATTCTAACGTCTCCTCAAACATTCCCTTTATTCTAACGTTTCCTAAACATTCCCTTTATTCTACGTTTCCTCCAACATTCCCTTTTTTCTAACGTTTCCTCAAACATTCCCTTTATTCTAACGTTTCCTCAAACATTCGCTTTATTCTAACGTTTCCTAAACATTCCCTTTATTCTAACGTTTCCTAAACATTCCCTTTATTCAAATGTGTCCTCAAACATTCCCTTTATTCTAACAATTCCTAAACATTCCCTTTATTCTAACGTGTCCTCATACATTCCCTATTTCTGACATTTCCTCATACATTCCCGTTTTCTGACATTTCCTCAAACATTCAGTTTTTCTCACATTTCCTCAAACATTCAGTTTTTTTTACATTTCCTCAAACATTCCCTCCTTCTTAAATTTCCTAAAAAATTCCCGTTTTCTGGCATTCCCACAAACATTCCCTTCTTTCTGACATTTCCTCAAACATTCCCTCCTTCTTAAATTTCCTCAAACATTCCCGTTTTCTGACATTTCCTCAAACATTCCCTTCTTTCTGACATTTCCTCAAACATTCCCTTTTTTTTGACATTTCCTCAAACATTCCCTCCTTCTTAAATTTCCTCAAACATTCCCGTTTTCTGACATTTCCTCAAACATTCCCTTTTTTCTGACATTTCCTCAAACATTCCCTTTATCCAAACGTGTCCTAAACATTCCCTTTATTCTAACGTTTCCTCAAACATTCCCTTTATTCTGATGTTTCCTAAACATTCCCTTTATTCTAAAGTTTCCTCAAACATTCCCTTTATTCTAACATTTCCTGAAACATTCCCTTAATTCTGATGTTTCCTAAACATTCCCTTTATTCTGACGTTTCCTAAACATTCCCTTTATTCTAACGTCTCCTCAAACATTCCCTTTATTCTAACGTTTCCTAAACATTCCCTTTATTCTACGTTTCCTCCAACATTCCCTTTTTTCTAACGTTTCCTCAAACATTCCCTTTATTCTAACGTTTCCTCAAACATTCGCTTTATTCTAACGTTTCCTAAACATTCCCTTTATTCTAACGTTTCCTAAACATTCCCTTTATTCAAATGTGTCCTCAAACATTCCCTTTATTCTAACAATTCCTAAACATTCCCTTTATTCTAACGTGTCCTCATACATTCCCTATTTCTGACATTTCCTCAAACATTCAGTTTTTCTGACATTTCCTCAAACATTCCCTTTTTTCTGACATTTCCTAAACATTCCCTGTATTCTAACGTGTCCTCAAACATTCCCGTTTTCTGACATTTCCCATTTCATTCCCGTTTTCTGACATTTCCTCAAACATTCAGTTTTTCTGACATTTCCTCAAACATTCCCTTTTTTCTGACATTTCCTTAAACATTCCCATTTTCTGACATTTCCTCAAACATTCAGTTTTTTTGACATTTCCTCAAACATTCCCTCCTTCTTAAATTTCCTCAAACATTCCCGTTTTCTGACATTTCCTCAAACATTCCCTTTTTTCTGACATTTCCTCAAACATTCCCTTTATTCAAACGTGTCCTCAAACATTCCCTTTATTCTAACGTGTCCTCAAACATTCCCGTTTTCTGACATTTCCTCATACATTCCCGTTTTCTGACATTTCCTCATACATTCCCGTTTTCTGACATTTCCTCAAACATTCAGTTTTTCTGACATTTCCTCAAACATTCCCTTTATTCTAACGTGTCCTCAAACATTCCCGTTTTCTGACATCTCTCTTACATTCCCGTTTTCTGACATTTCCTCAAACATTCAGTTTTTCTGACATTTCCTCAAACATTCCCTTTTTCTGACATTTCCTCAAACATTCAGTTTTTTTGACATTTCCTCAAACATTCCGTCCTTCTCAAATTTCCTCTAACATTCCCTTCTTTCTGACATTTCCTCAAACATTCCCTTTTTTTTGATATTTCCTCAAACATTCCCTCCTTCTTAAATTTCCTCAAACATTCCCGTTTTCTGACATTTCCTCAAACATTCCCTTTTTTCTGACATTTCCTCAAACATTCCCTTTATTCAAACGTGTCCTAAACATTCCCTTTATTCTAACGTTTCCTCAAACATTCCCGTTTTCTGACATTTCCTCATACATTCCCGTTTTCTGACATTTCCTCATACATTCCCGTTTTCTGACATTTCCTCATACATTCCCGTTTTCTGACATTTCCTCAAACATTCCCTCCTTCTTAAATTTCCTAAAAAATTCCCGTTTTCTGGCATTCCCACAAACATTCCCTTCTTTCTGACATCTCCTCAAACATTCCCTTCTTTCTGACATCTCCTCAAACATTCCCTTCTTTCTGACATTTCCTCAAACATTCCCTTCTTTCTGACATTTCCTCAAACATTCCCTTTTTTCTGACATTTCCTCAAACATTCCCTTCTTTCTGACATTTCCTCAAACATTCCCTTTTTTCTGACATGTCCTCAAACATTCCCGTTTTCTGACATTTCCTCATACATTCCCATTTTCTGACATTTCCTCATACATTCCCGTTTTCTGACATTTCCTCATACATTCCCGTTTTCTGACATTTCCTCAAACATTCAGTTTTTCTCACATTTCCCCAAACATTCAGTTTTTTTTTACATTTCCTCAAACATTCCCATTTTCTCACATTTCCTCAAACATTCAGTTTTTTTTACATTTCCTCAAACATTCCCTCCTTCTTAAATTTCCTAAAAAATTCCTGTTTTCTGGCATTCCCACAAACATTCCCTTCTTTCTGACATCTCCTCAAACATTCCCTTCTTTCTGACATCTCCTCAAACATTCCCTTCTTTCTGACAGTTCCTCAAACATTCCCTCCTTCTTAAATTTCCTCAAACATTCCCGTTTTCTGACATTTCCTCAAACATTCCCTTCTTTCTGACATTTCCTCAAACATTCCCTTTTTTTTGATATTTCCTCAAACATTCCCTCCTTCTTAAATTTCCTCAAACATTCCCTTCTTTCTGACATTTCCTCAAACATTCCCTTTTTTTTGATATTTCCTCAAACATTCCCTCCTTCTTAAATTTCCTCAAACATTCCCTTTTTTCTGACATTTCCTCAAACATTCCCTTTATTCAAACGTGTCCTAAACATTCCCTTTATTCTAACGTTTCCTCAAACATTCCCGTTTTCTGACATTTCCTCATACATTCCCGTTTTCTGACATTTCCTCATACATTCCCGTTTTCTGACATTTCCTCATACATTCCCGTTTTCTGACATTTCCTCAAACATTCCCTCCTTCTTAAATTTCCTAAAAAATTCCCGTTTTCTGGCATTCCCACAAACATTCCCTTCTTTCTGACATCTCCTCAAACATTCCCTTCTTTCTGACATCTCCTCAAACATTCCCTTCTTTCTGACATTTCCTCAAACATTCCCTTCTTTCTGACATTTCCTCAAACATTCCCTTTTTTCTGACATTTCCTCAAACATTCCCTTCTTTCTGACATTTCCTCAAACATTCCCTTTTTTCTGACATTTCCTCAAACATTCCCTTCTTTCTGACATTTCCTCAAACATTCCCTTTTTTCTGACATTTCCTCAAACATTCCCTTTATTCAAACGTGTCCTCAAACATTCCCTTTATTCTAACGTGTCCTCAAACATTCCCGTTTTCTGACATTTCCTCATACATTCCCGTTTTCTGACATTTCCTCATACATTCCCATTTTCTGACATTTCCTCATACATTCCCGTTTTCTGACATTTCCTCAAACATTCAGTTTTTCTCACATTTCCTCAAACATTCAGTTTTTTTTACATTTCCTCAAACATTCCCATTTTCTCACATTTCCTCAAACATTCAGTTTTTTTTTACATTTCCTCAAACATTCCCTCCTTCTTAAATTTCCTAAAAAATTCCCGTTTTCTGGCATTCCCACAAACATTCCCTTCTTTCTGACATTTCCTCAAACATTCCCTTTTTTCTGACATTTCCTCAAACATTCCCTTCTTTCTGACATTTCCTCAAACATTCCCTTTTTTCTGACATTTCCTCAAACATTCAGTTTTTTTTACATTTCCTCAAACATTCCCATTTTCTCACATTTCCTCAAACATTCAGTTTTTTTTTACATTTCCTCAACCATTCCCTCCTTCTTAAATTTCCTAAAAAATTCCCGTTTTCTGGCATTCCCACAAACATTCCCTTCTTTCTGACATCTCCTCAAACATTCCCTTCTTTCTGACATCTCCTCAAACATTCCCTTCTTTCTGACATTTCCTCAAACATTCCCTCCTTCTTAAATTTCCTCAAACATTCCCGTTTTCTGACATTTCCTCAAACATTCCCTTCTTTCTGACATTTCCTCAAACATTCCCTTTTTTCTGACATTTCCTCAAACATTCCCTCCTTCTTAAATTTCCTCAAACATTCCCGTTTTCTGACATTTCCTCAAACATTCCCTTTTTTCTGACATTTCCTCAAACATTCCCTTTATTCAAACGTGTCCTAAACATTCCCTTTATTCTAACGTTTCCTCAAACATTCCCTTTATTCTAACGTGTCCTCAAACATTCCCGTTTTCTGACATTTCCTCATACATTCCCGTTTTCTGACATTTCCTCATACATTCCCGTTTTCTGACATTTCCTCATACATTCCCGTTTTCTGACATTTCCTCAAACATTCCCTCCTTCTTAAATTTCCTAAAAAATTCCCGTTTTCTGGCATTCCCACAAACATTCCCTTCTTTCTGACATTTCCTCAAACATTCCCTTTATTCAAACGTGTCCTCAAACATTCCCTTTATTCTAACGTGTCCTCAAACATTCCCGTTTTCTGACATTTCCTCATACATTCCCATTTTCTGACATTTCCTCATACATTCCCGTTTTCTGACATTTCCTCAAACATTCAGTTTTTCTCACATTTCCCCAAACATTCAGTTTTTTTTACATTTCCTCAAACATTCCCATTTTCTCACATTTCCTCAAACATTCAGTTTTTTTTACATTTCCTCAAACATTCCCTCCTTCTTAAATTTCCTAAAAAATTCCTGTTTTCTGGCATTCCCACAAACATTCCCTTCTTTCTGACATCTCCTCAAACATTCCCTTCTTTCTGACATTTCCTCAAACATTCCCTCCTTCTTAAATTTCCTCAAACATTCCCGTTTTCTGACATTTCCTCAAACATTCCCTTTTTTCTGACATTTCCTCAAACATTCCCTTTATCCAAACGTGTCCTAAACATTCCCTTTATTCTAACGTTTCCTCAAACATTCCCTTTATTCTAACGTGTCCTCAAACATTCCCGTTTTCTGACATTTCCTCATACATTCCCGTTTTCTGACATTTCCTCATACATTCCCGTTTTCTGACATTTCCTCAAACATTCCCTCCTTCTTAAATTTCCTAAAAAATTCCCGTTTTCTGGCATTCCCACAAACATTCCCTTCTTTCTGACATCTCCTCAAACATTCCCTTCTTTCTGACATTTCCTCAAACATTCCCTTCTTTCTGACATTTCCTCAAACATTCCCTTTTTTCTGACATTTCCTCAAACATTCCCTTCTTTCTGACATTTCCTCAAACATTCCCTTCTTTCTGACATTTCCTCAAACATTCCCTTCTTTCTGACATTTCCTCAAACATTCCCTTCTTTCTGACATTTCCTCAAACATTCCCTTCTTTCTGACATTTCCTCAAACATTCCCTTTTTTCTGACATTTCCTCAAACATTCCCTTCTTTCTGACATTTCCTCAAACATTCCCTTTTTTCTGACATTTCCTCAAACATTCCCTTCTTTCTGACATCTCCTCAAACATTCCCTTCTTTCTGACATCTCCTCAAACATTCCCTTCTTTCTGACATTTCCTCAAACATATCCTTCTTTCTGACATTTCCTCAAACATTCCCTTTTTTCTGACATTTCCTCAAACATTCCCTTTTTTCTGACATTTCCTCAAACATTCCCTCTGTACAGCTTTTCTTTGTGTCTTGGTTTTTCTCAGTAAACTGAATTTTAATGAGATCCTGTATTTTTGCTCAGGCTCTGTCATCGTTTGTCTTCCTGTGTCTTTCCTTTTTTAACTTTAATCCCCAAAGTTGCGTGGAGACAATTTCAGAGAAAAGGTAATCATATTTTTCTTTTTCCCAGAATTCTCCTTTATTGCAGCCACACATTTGAAGTCTGGGCGCTGCAGTCTAAAGTACGTCTACTTTCTTTTTGTGTAATTATGCTGCATAATAAAACACCAGCAGAAACATCTCTGCTGAATTCCTCCCTGAGGAGCTTTTGTATCTGTCAGCTGTGATCCAGAGGAGCCTGCTGAGGCTCCTCATTTACATTTCAAATAGCAGACTGTGATTTTAGCCGTTTAGAGCAGACTCTTCTCATACTGCCATACCTCAGGATGAGCGATTCCACTAAAGACAGAGCTCACACGTCATCCAGGTCAACAAGGTCCACGTCAGGCGTTAGGGAACCAGGGTACTCTGATGAGAAGAGGGCTACTGGAACAAGACAGACATGGAGTAGGGTGGAGACCTGGGCACTAGTGAGAGGGGGTATCCGCAGAGAATGTGGGAAGAATGGATGCTTCAAAATCCCACACCTACCCTGACTTAGAAACGCCCGCTAGCTCAGTGTTCAAATATTCGTAATAAGGAGTTACTGTCAGATTTAGAGATGGATGGGGTACAATGTTCCTCATTCAAGTTACACAGATGCTACGGCTAGGGGAGCCAGGACTCTGGTTGTCTCTGTGAGATAGGAAAATTGGTTTGATGTTCCCAAACATTTCAGTGATAAATATGTAGAAGAATCAGGAATCAGAAAAGGAGCAAATACTTTTTCATAGCAGAGAGAGAGAGAGAGTGTGTGTGTGTGTGTGTGTGTATAAAACAGATCTACATAAAGTTACCTTCCTTTAATCCAGCTCAGGGCTGTTGAATACTGCTGATAATGGAGGCTCAGACTCCATCAGTAGATGTAAAATAATATCAAACCCAAAAACGTGAGGGTTGTTCGAGAAATCCGCTCCCTCCGAGACAGGGGGGTTAAAAACTACAGGAACTGTTTGACATCAGCCCCTCTTCTCCACACCAGCACGGTTAAAACCACAGAGGAACAAGCTGTGTTTCAGGAAAGACTCAAGCAATGCAAAAGCATAAACCTCGCTTTATGAGACTCTCGGAGCAGGAAATGCGAATTTAAAGAAGAAGAAACGCTCTGGGTGAGGGAAGCTCATTTAATGTGAAGGAGAAATGAAATGGAGCTGGAAGCCTCCCAGAATGCTGCAGGACACCTCCATCATCTCATGGAAATTAGTTTTGCTGTTATCAGAGCCACAGAGGTGAACGGCTGCGCACACACCTAGACCTCCATCCTCCCTCTGAGAGTCAGTTTAACAGCAGCAAACAGGGACAACAGAGACCGTAGACCGCCATCCTCCCTCTGAGAGTCAGTTTAACAGCAGCCAACAGGGACAACAGAGACCGTAGACCGCCATCCTCCCTCTGAGAGTCAGTTTAACAGCAGCCAACAGGGACAACAGAGACCGTAGACCGCCATCCTCCCTCTGAGAGTCAGTTTAACAGCAGCCAACAGGGACAACAGAGACCGTAGACCGCCATCCTCCCTCTGAGAGTCAGTTTAACAGGTCAGGTCTACGGTCGTTGTTAATCCTGTTTGGTGCTTTTAAACTGACTCTCGGTGGTTCATTGTTCAGCATTTATGGAGACACTATTTTGCCAAAAGTATTCACTCACCTGCCTTGACTCTCATATGAACTTCAGTGACATCCCATTCTTATTCCAGAGGGTTTAGTCTGACGTGGGTCCACCCTTTGCTGCTATAACAGCTTCAACTCTTCTGGGAAGGCTTTCCACAAGGTCTAGGAGTGTGTTTATGGGAATGTTTGACCATTCTTCCAGAAGCACATTAGTGAGGTCACACACTGATGTTGGACCAGAAGGCCTGGCTCTCAGTCTGCGCTCTAATTCATCCCAAAGGTGTTCTATGGGGTTGAGGTCAGGACTCTGTGCAGGCCAGTCAAGTTGATCCACACCAAACTCTCTCCTCCATGTCTTTATGGACCTTGCTTTGTGCACTGGTGCACAGTCATGTTGGAACAGGAAGGGGCCATCCCCAAACTGTTCCCACAAAGTTGGGAGCATGGAATTGTCCAGAATCTCTTGGTCTGCTGAAGCATTCAGAGTTCCTTTGACTGGAACTAAGGGGCCAAGCCCAGCTCCTGAAGAACAAGCCCACACCATAATCCCCCCTCCACCAAACTTTACACTTGGCACAATGCAGTCAGACAAGAACCGTTCTCCTGGCAACCACCAAACCCAGACTTTGGCTTGGATGCAGCTGCTCGGCCATGCGCACTGTTCTTGAGCTAATCTGAAGGCCACATGAAGTCTGGAGGTCTGTAGCCATTGACTCAGCAGGAAGTTGGCGACCTCTGTGCACTATGACCTCAGCATCCTCTGACCCCGCTCCATCATTTCACGTGGCCTACCACTTGGTGGCTGAGTTGCTGTGGTTCCCAATGGCTTCCACTTTGTTCTAATACCACTGACAGCTGACTGTGGAATATTTAGGAGCCAGGAAATTTCACCACTGGACTTGTTGCACAGGTGGCATCCTATCACAGTACCACGCTGGAATTCAGTGAGCTCCTGAGAGCGAGCCATTCTTTCACTAATGTTTGTAGAAACAGTCTGCATGCCTAGGTGATGATTTTATACACCTGTGGACATGGAAGTGACTGGAACACCTGATTTACATTATTAGGATGGGTGAGTGAATACTTTTGGCAATACAGTGTATTATTTTTATCCTCCATCCCAGCTCACCTCTGTGATGGTTTCTCTCTGATTTGTAACACTGAGGGGATTTTTGCGTCTGAGTCCTGACTCTCCTCTTTGATAAATCAGACATTTTTCTTTACTTAAATCCTTTCTGAATTAAAGATACATATTTTTAAGCGTACGTTGTTCTCAGCATTTAGAGACATTGATGTTTGATTCCTCAATGATAGCGTCTCAGGCGGTTCTTTTTACAGATGAATCAGATGAAAAATCCCAAATCCTTTAATCAACCATGAAATACCCTCTAAAATCCTGAAATCTAATCCACCAAAGATCTTTTTTGCCATTGGCTGATGCTTCCTCTGCAGCTTTGATGTTTCTATGAGGATGTTTTAGGGAGCCTCAGCATGCTTGAACAGATCTGCTACCCAGCGATGCTATCATCTCTGACTCCTCCGTAAACAGACCTTCCTCTGCATAAACATTCCCATCATATCCTGATAAAGCTCTGCAGAGCTGGTATTAAGGAGCAGATAGAATCACAGCTGTGTCTCCATCTAGGTTATTGATGAGTTCTGCTGTCTGGAGGATTCCTGACTCAGGTTTTATTAGATCTCTTTATATTCTGTGGATCTTTACTGGTTGAACTGACTAGAGCCGTTCTGAGTAGATCAGCTCAGAGATTAAATCCATAAACACAGTACCTGATGATTACAACTGTTGAGCACTTTAGGAAGGCAAATCCTTAATTACTGAACTGAAACCGGATCAACAATTTCAATATTTAAAAAGAGGACATTTTGCCTTTTTAAGTTCAGACATCCTGAAATAAATGTTTGCATCATGAGCAGAAAATCATTGTAATAAAAGCCTTTAAACAGCTGCAGGTGTGAACTAAAGACCTGATAGACAGCATAGAAGCGTACTCTTCTATTCTGTAAGACTGTCTCTGAGTAGAAATGTCAACATTAATAAAGCTTCGATCTAAACAGACGTCTCAGAGTGGTGCAGAAAGGGAGTGGTATGAATTCATGGCATGGATTTCTCTTTACCATCTTTGAATCTCTCTTCCATTTATGATCCTTTTATCATAGGCCATACCTCTCCATACCTCATCTTCTTCTCTTTGACCTCTGATCTCATCTACTCCTATCTTCCCTGATCGTCTTTGTCCCCACTACCATCCTCCATCTTCCTTCTTTTCTCTCTAGTCTCTTTATATTCACAGCTGTGTCTGCTTCCATAGCTCTGAATCCTCTCTTCTTTCTGACCTCTCTGGTCCATCATCTCTCTTCTCTTCTGCTTCACTTGTCTCTCCTACTGTCGTCATTTTTCCTCGAAGCCTGAGTCCCCTAGAAATGAGTTATTGTTTTCTCTTCCAGTGTCCTCCTGGTCCTTTGAGACATTTGTCCTGGCATTACATCCAGAGTTAGGGTTGGCTTAGAGAGACGGACTGAGAGGTGGACTGAGAGACGGACTGAAGGACAGACTCAGAGACGGACTGAGATGTGGACAAAGATGTGGACTGAGAGACGGGCTGAGATGTGGACTGAGAGGTGGACTGAGAGACGGACTGAAGGACAGACTCAAAGACGGACTGAGATGTCGACTGAGAGACGGACTGAGATCTGGAGTGAGATGTGGACTGAGAGGTGGACTGAAAGACGGACTGAGAGGTGGACTGAGATGTGGACAAAGATGTGGACTGAGAGACGGACTGAGAGGTGGACTGAGAGGTGGACTGAGAGACGGACTGAAGGACAGACTCAAAGACGGACTGAGATGTCGACTGAGAGACGGACTGAGAGACAGACTGAGATCTGGAGTGAGATGTGGACTGAGAGGTGGACTGAGGGAATGACTCAGAGACGGACTGAGATGTGGACAAAGATGTGGACTGAGAGGTGGACTGAAAGACAGACTGAGGGACAGACTGAGAGGTGGACTTAGAGGTGGACTGAGAGACGGACTGAGAGCTGGACTGAGAGACGGACTGAGATGTGGGCTGAGATGTGGACTGAGAGACGGACTGAGCGACGGACTTAGAGGTGGACTGAGAGACGGACTTAGAGGTGGACTGAGAGACGGACTGAGAGATGGACTGAGAGATGGACTGAGAGACGGACTTAGAGGTGGACTGAGAGACAGACTTAGAGGTGGATTGAGAGATGGACTGAGAGATGGACTGAGAGATGGACTGAGAGACGGACTTAGAGGTGGACTGAGAGACAGACTTAGAGGTGGACTGAGAGACGGACTTAGAGGTGGACTGAGAGACGGACTGAGAGATGGACTGAGAGATGGACTGAGAGACGGACTTAGAGGTGGACTGAGAGACAGACTTAGAGGTGGATTGAGAGATGGACTGAGAGAGGGTCTTAGAGGTGGACTGAGAGACGGACTGAGAGATGGACTGAGAGATGGACTGAGAGACGGACTGAGAGGTGGACTGAAAGACTGAGAGACGGACTGAGAGACGGACTTAGAGGTGGACTGAGAGGCGGACTGAGAGACGGACTGAGAGAGGGTCTTAGAGGTGGACTGAGAGGCGGACTGAGAGACAGACTGAGAGGTGGACTTAGAAGTGGACTTAGAGGTGGACTGAGAGGTGGACCTGGAGCTGGACTGAGATGGCTGTAAAATAGGACAGAGCAGAAAAACTTCTTAGGTAGAGTCCAGTTCTACTAATTAACTAAGCACAGTGCCTTGTATGGTTTTAAAGGGAGTCGTAAAAATGACTAATGTTTGCTTGTGTTAGAAAAAAGGTGTCAGATTTGAACTCTTTATGCTTCAGCCGTTGGTCTGTAGAGTCCTCTAACAGGATTTACAGAGACCACTAGTGCTGAACCTTCCAGACAATTAAAATATTAAAGTCTTGACCTTTACACCAGAGTAAAGTGCTGCTCAGACACAGCTATCATCAGAGCTGAAACCAGAGTCTACTGGGGTCTTTTCACACAGAAACCATCACCCTGTGTGATGGTTTCTGTGTGAATAAATAAAGCAATGCAGAGCTACAGGCAACGGCCCTTTAACACGTCCTGTGTAGCATCCTGTGGACTTGTGGTTGTTGCTTTGAGTGAAGATCTTCACAAACCCCCAGAGGTATTAGGATAACATTGGAAGGCTTAACAAACTGTTTTATATCAAGGATATGAATCTGTGATCAGGAGCATCCAGGACCTTTGAGTTAAAACAAAGAAAACTGGGGGAAAATCATTATGAGAAATAGAGTAGGGTAGCCTCCATCACCGCTTAAAATCATGCTGATGATAATTCCAACAAACTGGGGAGCTCTGACAGGACTTTGAGAACTTTCCTTTAGACGGGAGACACATGAGAGAGACTAAACTAAACCTGCTCTAAACTTGGTAAGGTCAGAGTAACATAGGGCAGGCTCAACAAAGAATAGACCAACTGGAAGAGAACAAACCCAACGACAGAAAGCCTGCTGCAGGACAACAAAAAGAGGAATGTTAGGATCAATGTCTCTGAAACAAATCCAGACGGAATAGATTAGGAATATAGCTGCTGAAAGCAGGTGCAGAGGAGAATAAAACAGTGGATTTTATAAAGACATGACTGATGGAAAAGTTGGGGATGTTGTTAATCACAATCAATCTCTTTGTTTCCTCGTTTTTAAACAGCCTCCTTTACTTTAAACTGTTTTTGTTTCCAAATCAATTTGATAGTTCATTAAACTCAGTTTCTCCCATTGAAATGATGCATTACTAAATACATAACCATTTTTATTTGAACCTATAAACTATGTTTCCTTTATTAAACAGAATCAAAGAAGAAGCCTGAACATAATTAGCCACCCTCAGGAATGATCAAACATGGTCTTTCCTGATTCACTGCCTGTTCTTGATAACAGAGTTACATAAGCCCATGAAAATGAAGTGCAGCTCATTAAAGAAAGAATATTGGCTCTGTCTGAACGTACGGCTCCCATTAACCCTTTTTCTTATTAATTTGTCATAAACAGCTCAGCGTCCTTACTGCTGCCAGTCACTGTTTTTAAACCCCTGAGCGCTGCTCTGAAGAAACAAACGTTTTTTAAATTTTCCATTTATATTTTAGAGGCAAAGCCAAAGCAGAACAAATGAGGATATCTGCATGTGTGTGTTTGTGCCAGTGAAATGTCTGAACCCTCAGAGTAATTACTGTGAAGAAGTCAGTCGCTCTCCTGCTCTGCTCTGAAAATCGTGACGCTCCAGACAACACTCACTCATTCTCCATTCAATTAACTCAGAAAGGAAGTTCAAATTTCATCAAACACTTCTCAGGAAGCTCAAAAAGCTGTCAAATAAATCCACACTAGAAAGTTTTTTTAGTTTTCTCATTAGGCGCCCTGTTGAACAAAGAAGAGCTTTAGGACATGCAAATGATGAAGGGCCTATTTCTGTCTGCAGTAGACAACTAGAAAAGGAACTACCACAGCAACATGGTAACTACTACAGCAACACGATAACTACTACAGCAACACAATAACTACCACAGCAACATGGTAACTACTACAGCAACACGATAACTACTACAGCAACACAATAACTACCACAGCAGCATGATAACTACTACAGCAACACAATAACTACTACAGCAACATAATAACTACTACAGCAACATGATAACTACTACAGCAACATGATAACTACTACAGCAACACAATAACTACTACAGCAACATGATAACTACTACAGCAACACAATAACTACTACAGCGGCATGATGGCTGCTACGGCAACATGATGCTACTGCAGCAACACAATAACTACTGCAGCGGCAACATGATGGCTACTGCAGCAACACAATAGCTACTGCAGCAACACAATAACTACCACAGCGGCATGATGGCTACTGCAGCAACACAATAACTACTGCAGCGGCATAATAGCTACTGCAGCAGCATGATGGCTACTGCAGCAACATGATGGCTACTGCAGCGGCACAATAACTGCTACGGCAACGTGATGGCTACTGCAGCGGCATGATGGCTACTGCAGCGCAGTAACTACTGCGGCAACGATGGCTACTGCAGCAACCGCGATGGCTACTGCAGCGGCAACAGTAACTGCCACGGCGGCATGATGGCTACTGCAGCGGCATGATGGCTACTGCGGCAACGCATAATAGCTACTGCAGCGGCATGATGGCTACTGCAGCGGCATAATGGCTACTGCAGCCCGCACAATAGCTACAGCAGCAGCGGCATGATGGCTACTGCAGCGGCATGATGGCTACTGCAGCAACATAATAGCTACTGCAGCGGCGCAGTAACTGCTGCGGCAACATGATGGCTACTGCAAGCAATGATGGCTACTGCAGCGGCACAATGCTACTGCAGCGCGCATGATGGCTACTGCAGCGGCACGATAGCTACTGCAGCGGCATAATAGCTACTGCAGCGGCATAATAGCTACTGCAGCGGCATGGTAGCTACTGCAGCGGCAACGATAGCTACTGCAGCAGCATAATAGCTACTGCAACGGCACAATAAGCTACTGCAGCAACATGATGCTACTGCAGCGGCATCAGCTACTGCGGCAACATGATGGCTACTGCAGCGGCATGATGGCTACTGCAGCAACCGCGATGGCTACTACGGCGGCATTGTTGCTACTGCAGCAACATAATGGCTACTGCAGCAACGCAGATACTACTGCAGCGGCGCAATAACTACTGCAGCGGCATGATGGCTACTGCAGCAGCACAATAACTACCACAGCGGCATGATGGCTACTGCAGCAACACAATAACTACCACAGCGGCATGATGGCTACTGCAGCGGCACAAGTAACTACCACGGCGGCATGGTAACTACTGCAGCGGCATGATGGCTACTGCAGCGGCATAATGCTACTGCAGCAACACAATGCTACTGCAGCAACATAATAACTACTGCAGCAACACAATAACTACTGCAGCAACCGCGATGCTACTGCAGCGGCATAATAGCTACTACGGCAACACAATAACTACTGCAGCAACATAATGGCTACTGCAGCGGCACAATAGCTACTGCAGCGCACAATAAGCTACTGCAGCGGCATCATAGCTACTGCAGCAACACAATAACTACCACAGCGGCATTATAAGCTACTACGGCAACACGATAACTACCACAGCGGCATGATGGCTACTGCAGCGGCAACAATAACTGCCACAGCGGCATGATGGCTACTGCAGCAACACAATAGCTACTGCAGCAACACAATGGCTACTGCAGCGGCATGATGGCTACTGCAGCAACACAATAACTACCACAGCGGCGTTATAACTACTGCAGCAACACGATAACTACCAGCGGCATGATGGCTACTGCAGCGCACAATAACTACAACAGCGGCATGATGGCTACTGCAGCAACCGCGATGCTACTGCAGCGGCAACATGATGGCTGCTGCAGCGGCGCGATGATAACTACTGCAGCAACATAATAGCTACTGCAGCGGCATCATAGCTGCTGCAGCAACGCAATAACTGCTACGGCGGCATCATAACTACTGCAGCAACACAATACTACTGCAGCGGCATGATGGCTACTACGGCACATAATGGCTACTGCAGCGGCATCATAGCTACTGCAGCGGCAACACAATAACTGCTACAGCAACGTAATAACTAATGCAGCAACACAATGCTACTGCACGGCAACACGATGGCTACTGCAGCAACACGATGGCTACCACGGCGGCATGATGGCTACTGCAGCAACACGATCTACTGCAGCGGCATGATGGCTGCTGCAGCGGCATCATAACTACTGCAGCAACACAATAACTACTGCAGCATCATACTACTGCAGCAACACAATAGCTACTGCAGCAACATGATGGCTACTGCGGCAACATAATAACTACTGCAGCGGCATCATAACTACTGCAGCAGCACAATAACTGCTATGCAGCGTAATAACTAATGCAGCCTACTACAGCAACATGATAACTACTACAGCAACACGATAACTACTACAGCAACATAATAACTACTACAGCAGCATCATAACTACTACAGCAAAATGATAACTACTACAGCAGCATGATAACTACTACAGCAACATGATAACTACTACAGCAACATGATAACTACTAGAGCAGCATGGTTACTACTACAGCAGCATGGTTACTACTACAGCAACATGATAACTGCTACAGCAACATGATAACTACTAAAGCAAAATGGTAACTACTACAGCAGCATGGTTACTACTACAGCAACATGATAACTACTACAGCAACACAATAACTACTACAGCAACATAATAACTACTACAGCAACACAATAACTACTACAGCAACATGATAACTACTACAGCAACACAATAACTACTACAGCAACATGATAACTACTACAGCAACATGATAACTACTACAGCAACATGATAACTACTACAGCAACATGATAACTACTACAGCAACACAATAACTACTACAGCAACACAATAACTACTACAGCAACACAATAACTACTACAGCAACACAATAACTACTACAGCAGCATGATAACTACTACAGCAACACAATAACTACCACAGCAGCATCATAACTACTACAGCAACATGATAACTACTACAGCAACATGATAACTACTAAAGCAGCATGGTTACTACTACAGCAGCATGGTTACTACTACAGCAACATGATAACTACTAAAGCAAAATGGTAACTACTACAGCAGCATGATTACTACAGCAGCATGATAACTACCACAGCAGCATGATTACTACAGCAGCATGATACCTACTACAGCAGCATGATTAATACAGCAGCATGATAACTACTACAGCAGCATGATAACTACTACAGCAACATGGAAACTACTACAGCAGCATGATAACTACTACAGCAACATGGTAACTACTACAGCAACATGATTACTACAGCAGCATGATAACTACAGCAGCATGATAACTACAGCAGCATGATTACTACAGCAGCATGATTACTACAGCAGCATGATAACTACAGCAGCATGATTACTACAGCAGCATGATAACTACTACAGCAACATGGAAACTACTACAGCAGCATGATAACTACTACAGCAACATGATAACTACTACAGCAGCATGATAACTACTACAGCAACATGATAACTACTACAGCAACATGGAAACTACTACAGCAGCATGATAACTACTGCGGCGCATGATTGCTACTGCAGCAACATGGAGCTACTGCAGCGGATTGGTAACTACTGCAGCGGCATGATTACTACAGCATCATGATAACTACAGCAGCATGATTACTACAGCAGCATGATAACTACTGCAGCAACATGATTACTACAGCGGCATGATAACTACTGCAGCGGCATGCATGATAACTACAGCGGCATGATTACTACAGGGCATGATAACTACTGCAGCAACATGGAGCTACTGCAGCAACATGATAAGCTACTGCAGCAACATGATAACTACTGCAGCGGCACAATAACTACTGCAGCGGCATGATAGCTACTACGGCAGCATGATAACTACTGCAGCAACATAATGGCTACTACAGCAACATAATACTACTGCAGCAACATGGTAACTACTGCAGCAACACGATAACTACTGCAGCGGCATAATAACTACTGCAGCGGCATCATAACTGCTACAGCAACATGATGGCTACTGCAGCAACACGATAACTACTGCAGCGGCGTTGTTGCTACTGCAGCAACATAATGGCTACTACAGCAACACAATAACTACTGCAGCAACACAATAACTACTGCAGCAACATGATAACTACTACTGCAGCAACACAATAACTACTGCAGCGGCATGATAACTACTACGGCAGCACAATAACTACCACAGCGGCATGATAACTACTACAGCAACACAATAACTACCACAGCGGCATGATGGCTACTGCAGCGGCACAATAACTACCACAGCGGCATGGTAACTACTGCAGCAACATGATGGCTACTGCAGCGGCATAATAACTACTGCAGCAACACAATAAGCTACTGCAGCGGCATAATAGCTACTGCAGCAACACAATAACTACTGCAGCAACGATAACTACTGCAGCGGCATAATAACTACTGCAGCGGCACAATAACTACTGCAGCAACACATAGCTACTGCAGCGGCATGATAACTACTGCAGCAACACAATAGCTACTGCAGCGGCATTATAACTGCTACAGCAACACGATGCTACTGCAGCGGCATGATGGCTACTGCAGCAACACAATAACTACCACAGCGGCATGATGGCTACTGCAGCAACCGCGATTAACTACTGCAGCAACATGATGGCTGCTGCAGCGGCATGATAACTACTACAGCAACATAATAACTACTGCAGCGGCATCATAAGCTACTGCAGCAACACAATAACTGCTACAGCGGCATCATAACTACTGCAGCAACACAATAACTACTGCGGCAACATGATGCTACTGCAGCAACATAATGGCTACTGCAGCGGCATCATAACTACTGCAGCCAAGATGATAACTACTGCAGCAGCAACATGATGGCTACTGCAGCGGCACATAGCTACTGCAGCGGCAACATGATAACTACTGCAGCAACATGATGGCCACTGCAGCAACACAATAACTACTACAGCAACATGATGGCTACTGCAGCAACGATGGCTACTGCAGCAACACAATAACTACCACAGCGGCATGATGGCTACTACAGCAACATGATAACTACTACGGCAACATAATACTACTGCAGCAACATGATAACTACTGCAGCAACATAATAACTACTGCAGCAACACAATACTACAACAGCAACATGATCAACACAATAACTACTGCAGCAACATGATGGCTACTGCAGCAACGCGATTAACTGCCACGGCAGCCGCGGTGGCTACTGCAGCGGCACAATGGCTACTGCAGCGGACTGCAGCAACACAATAACTACTGCAGCAACACAATAACTACTGCAGCAACATGATGCTACTGCAGCAACACAATAACTACTGCAGCAACATGATGGCTACTGCAGCAACGCATGCTAACTACTGCAGCAACACACAATAACTACTACGGCAACATGATCTACTGCAGCAACACAATAACTGCTACGGCAACATGATGGCTACTGCAGCGGCATGATGGCTACTGCAGCGGCACAGTAGCTACTGCAGCGGCATGATGGCTACTGCAGCGGCACAATAACTGCTACGGCAACATGGCTACTGCAGCAACACAATAACTACTGCAGCAACATGATGGCTACTGCAGCAACATGATGCTGCACGGCAACACAATAACTGCTACAGCAACATGATGGCTACTGCAGCGGCACAGTAACTGCTGCAGCAACATGATGGCTACTGCAGCGGCATGATGGCTACTGCAGCAACACAATGGCTACTGCAGCGGCATGATGGCTGCTACTGGCAACATGATGGCTACTGCAGCAACATAATAGCTACTGCAGCAACATAATGGCTACTGCACGGCAACACGATGGCTACTGCAGCAACATAATAGCTACTGCAGCGGCAACAGTAGCTACTGCAGCAACATGATGGCTACTGCAGCGGCATCATACTGCTACAGCAACATGATGGCTACTGCAGCGGCATGATGGCTACTGCAGCAACACGATGCTACTGCAGCGGCATTGTTGCTACTGCAGCGGCATAATAGCTACTGCAGCACACAATGGCTACTGCAGCAAATAACTACTGCAGCAACATGATAACTGCTACTGCAGCGGCACAATAACTGCCACGGCGGCATGATGCTACTGCAGCGGCACAATGGTGCCACGGCGGCATGATGGCTACTGCAGCAACACTAACTACCACAGCGGCATGGTGGCTACTGCAGCGGCATGATGGCTACTGCAGCAACATAATAAGCTGCTACGGCGGCACAAGTAAGCTGCTGCAGCGGCATAATGGCTACTGCAGCGGCACAGTAACTACTGCAGCGGCACGATAACTACTGCAGCAACATAATAACTACTGCAGCAGCACAATAACTACTACAGCAGCATAATACTACTGCAGCCAACACAATAACTACTGCAGCAACACAATAGCTACTGCACAGCGGCATGATAACTACTGCAGCAACACAATAACTACCACAGCGGCGTTATAACTACTGCAGCAACACGATAACTACCACGGCGGCGATGGCTACTGCAGCAACGCAATAACTACCACAGCGGCATGATGGCTACTGCAGCAACGCAATAACTACTACAGCAACACAATACTACTGCAGCGGCATGATGGCTGCTACGGCAACCGATAACTACTGCAGCAACATGATGGCTACTGCAGCAACACAATAACTACCACGGCGGCATGATGGCTACTGCAGCGGCACGATGGCTACTGCAGCAACGCGATGGCTGCTGCAGCGGCATGATTAACTACTGCAGCAACATAATAACTGCAGCGGCATCATAACTACTGCAGCAACACAATAGCTGCTACAGCGGCATCATAACTACTGCAGCGGCACAATAACTGCTACGGCAACATGATGGCTACTGCAGCAACATAATAGCTACTGCAGCGGCATCATAGCTACTGCAGCGGCACAATAACTGCTGCAGCAGCGTGATAGCTAATGCAGCAACACAATAACTACTACGGCAACATGATGGCTAACTACTGCAGCAACACGATAACTACGGCATGATGGCTACTGCAGCAACCGCGATGGCTACTACAGCAACATGATAACTGCTACAGCAGCATCATAACTACTACAGCAACACAATAACTACTACAGCAGCATCATAACTACTACAGCAACACAATAACTACTACAGCAACATGATAACTACTACAGCAACATAATAACTACTACAGCAGCATCATAACTACTACAGCAACACAATAACTACTATAGCAACGTAATAACTAATACAGCAACACAATAACTACTACAGCAACATGATAACTACTACAGCAACACGATAACTACTACAGCAACATAATAACTACTACAGCAGCATCATAACTACTACAGCAAAATGATAACTACTACAGCAGCATGATAACTACTACAGCAACATGATAACTACTAGAGCAGCATGGTTACTACTACAGCAGCATGGTTACTACTACAGCAACATGATAACTGCTACAGCAACATGATAACTACTAAAGCAAAATGGTAACTACTACAGCAGCATGGTTACTACTACAGCAACATGATAACTACTACAGCAACACAATAACTACTACAGCAACATAATAACTACTACAGCAACACAATAACTACTACAGCAACACAATAACTACTACAGCAACACAATAACGACTACAGCAGCATGATAACTACTAGAGCAGCATGGTTACTACTACAGCAGCATGGTTACTACTACAGCAACATGATAACTGCTACAGCAACATGATAACTACTAAAGCAAAATGGTAACTACTACAGCAGCATGGTTACTACTACAGCAACATGATAACTACTACAGCAACACAATAACTACTACAGCAACATAATAACTACTACAGCAACACAATAACTACTACAGCAACACAATAACTACTACAGCAACACAATAACGACTACAGCAGCATGATAACTACTACAGCAACATGATAACTACTACAGCAACATGATAACTACTACAGCAACACAATAACTACTACAGCAACACAATAACTACTACAGCAACACAATAACTACTACAGCAACACAATAACGACTACAGCAGCATGATAACTACTACAGCAACACAATAACTACCACAGCAGCATCATAACTACTACAGCAACATGATAACTACTACAGCAACATGATAACTACTAAAGCAGCATGGTTACTACTACAGCAGCATGGTTACTACTACAGCAACATGATAACTACTAAAGCAAAATGGTAACTACTACAGCAGCATGATTACTACAGCAGCATGATAACTACCACAGCAGCATGATTACTACAGCAGCATGATACCTACTACAGCATGATTAATGCAGCGGCATGATAACTACTACAGCAGCATGATAACTACTGCAGCAACATGGAGCTACTGCAGCGGCATGATAACTACTACAGCAACATGGTAACTACTACAGCAACATGATTACTACAGCAGCATGATAACTACAGCAGCATGATTACTACAGCAGCATGATAACTACTACAGCAACATGGAAACTACTACAGCAGCATGATAACTACTACAGCAACATGATAACTACTACAGCAGATTGGTAACTACTACAGCAGCATGATTACTACAGCAGCATGATTACTACAGCAGCATGATAACTACAGCAGCATGATTACTACAGCAGCATGATAACTACTACAGCAACATGGAAACTACTACAGCAGCATGATAACTACTACAGCAACATGATAACTACTACAGCAGCATGATAACTACTACAGCAACATGATAACTACTACAGCAACATGGAAACTACTACAGCAGCATGATAACTACTACGGCAACATGATTACTACTACAGCAACATGGAAACTACTACAGCAGATTGGTAACTACTACAGCAGCATGATTACTACAGCAGCATGATAACTACAGCAGCATGATTACTACAGCAGCATGATAACTACTACAGCAACATGATTACTACAGCAGCATGATAACTACTACAGCAGCATGATAACTACAGCAGCATGATTACTACAGGAGCATGATAACTACTACAGCAACATGGAAACTACTACAGCAACATGATAACTACTACAGCAACATGATAACTACTACAGCAACACAATAACTACTACAGCAACATGATAACTACTACAGCAACATGATAACTACTACAGCAACATAATAACTACTACAGCAACATAATAACTACTACAGCAACATGGTAACTACTACAGCAACACGATAACTACTACAGCAACATAATAACTACTACAGCAGCATCATAACTACTACAGCAACACAATAACTACTACAGCAACACGATAACTACTACAGCAGCATTGTTACTACTACAGCAACATAATAACTACTACAGCAACACAATAACTACTACAGCAACACAATAACTACTACAGCAACATGATAACTACTACAGCAACACAATAACTACCACATCAGCATGATGGCTACTGCAGCAACACAATAACTGCCACAGCGGCATGATGGCTACTGCAGCAACACAATAACTACCGCAGCGGCATGATGGCTGCTACTGCAGCAACACAATAACTACCACAGCGGCATGGTAACTACTGCAGCAACATGATAACTACTGCAGCAACATAATAACTGCAGCAACACAATAACTACTGCAGCAACATAATAACTACTGCAGCAACACAATAACTACTGCAGCAACCGCGATAACTACTGCAGCGGCATAATAACTACTGCTCAGCAACACAATAACTACTACAGCGGCATGATAACTACTGCAGCAACACAATAACTACCACAGCGGCATTATAACTACTACGGCAACACGATAACTACCACAGCGGCATGATAACTACTGCAGCAACACAATAACTACCACAGCGGCATGATGGCTACTGCAGCAACCCGATGGCTACTGCAGCAACATGATGGCTGCTGCAGCGGCAACATGATGAACATAATAACTACTACGGCGGCATCATAACTACTGCAGCACACAATAAGCTACTGCAGCGGCATCATGCTACTGCAGCGGCACAATAACTACTGCAGCGGCATGATGGCTACTGCGGCAACATAATAACTACTACAGCGGCATCATAGCTACTGCAGCAGCACACTACTGCAGCAGCGTGATAACTAATGCAACGGCACAATAACTGCTACGGCAACGCGATGGCTACTGCAGCAGCACAACTGCTACTACGGCAACATAATAACTACTGCAGCGGCATCATAGCTACTGCAGCCATGATGGCTACTGCAGCGGCATGATGGCTACTGCAGCGGCATGATGGCTACTGCAGCAACACGATGGCTACTGCAGCGGCATAATAGCTACTGCAGCGGCATCAGCTGCTGCAGCAACATAATAACTACTACAGCAGCATGATAACTACTACAGCAACATGATAACTACTACAGCAACATGATAACTACTACAGCAACACAATAACTACTACAGCAACATGATAACTACTACAGCAACACAATAACTACTACAGCAACACAATAACTACTACAGCAGCATGATAACTACTACAGCAACATGATAACTACTACAGCAACATGATAACTACTACAGCAACACAATAACTACTACAGCAACACAATAACGACTACAGCAGCATGATTACTACTACAGCAACATGGAAACTACTACAGCAGATTGGTAACTACTACAGCAGCATGATTACTACAGCAGCATGATAACTACTACAGCAGCATGATTACTACAGCAGCATGATAACTACTACAGCAGCATGATAACTACAGCAGCATGATTACTACAGGAGCATGATAACTACTACAGCAACATGGAAACTACTACAGCAACATGATAACTACTACAGCAACATGATAACTACTACAGCAACACAATAACTACTACAGCAACATGATAACTACTACAGCAACATGATAACTACTACAGCAACATAATAACTACTACAGCAACATGATAACTACTACAGCAGCATGATAACTACTACAGCAACACGATAACTACTACAGCAGCATTGTTACTACTACAGCAACATAATAACTACTACAGCAACACAATAACTACTACAGCAACACAATAACTACTACAGCAACATGATAACTACTACAGCAACACAATAACTACCACAGCAGCATGATAACTACTACAGCAACACAATAACTACCACAGCAGCATGATAACTACTACAGCAACACAATAACTACCACAGCAGCATGGTAACTACTACAGCAACACAATAACTACTACAGCAGCATGGTACAACATGATGGCTACTGCAGCAACATAACTACTGCAGCAGCGCACAATGGCTACTACTGCAGCGGCATAATACTACTGCAGCAACACAATAACTGCTACGGCAACGATAACTACTGCAGCAACATAATGCTACTGCAGCAATAACTACTACAGCAACACAATAACTACTACAGCAGCATGATAACTACTACAGCAACACAATAACTACCACAGCAGCATTATAACTACTACAGCAACACGATAACTACCACAGCAGCATGATAACTACTACAGCAACACAATAACTACCACAGCAGCATGATAACTACTACAGCAACACGATAACTACTACAGCAACATGATAACTGCTACAGCAACATGATAACTACTACAGCAACATAATAACTACTACAGCAGCATCATAACTACTACAGCAACACAATAACTACTACAGCAGCATCATAACTACTACAGCAACACAATAACTACTACAGCAACATGATAACTACTACAGCAACATAATAACTACTACAGCAGCATCATAACTACTACAGCAACACAATAACTACTACAGCAACGTAATAACTAATACAGCAACACAATAACTACTACAGCAACATGATAACTACTACAGCAACACGATAACTACTACAGCAACATAATAACTACTACAGCAGCATCATAACTACTACAGCAACACGATAACTACTACAGCAACATGATAACTACTACAGCAGCATCATAACTACTACAGCAACACAATAACTACTACAGCAGCATCATAACTACTACAGCAACACAATAACTACTACAGCAACATGATAACTACTACAGCAACACAATAACTACTACAGCAACATGATAACTACTACAGCAACACAATAACTACTACAGCAACATGATAACTACTACAGCAACACGATAACTACTACAGCAACATAATAACTACTACAGCAGCATCATAACTACTACAGCAAAATGATAACTACTACAGCAGCATGATAACTACTACAGCAACATGATAACTACTACAGCAACACGATAACTACTACAGCAACATAATAACTACTACAGCAACATGATAACTACTACAGCAACATGATAACTACTACAGCAACACAATAACTACTACAGCAACATAATAACTACTACAGCAACACAATAACTACTACAGCAACACAATAACTACCACAGCAGCATGGTAACTACTACAGCAACATGATAACTACTACAGCAACATAATAACTACTACAGCAACACAATAACTACTACAGCAACATAATAACTACTACAGCAACACAATAACTACTACAGCAACACAATAACTACTACAGCAGCATGATAACTACTACAGCAACACAATAACTACCACAGCAGCATTATAACTACTACAGCAACACGATAACTACTACAGCAACATAATAACTACTACAGCAGCATCATAACTACTACAGCAACACAATAACTACTACAGCATGCGTAATGGCTACTGCAGCAAGCACATAACTACAACAGCAGCATGATAACTACTACAGCAACATGATAACTACTACAGCAACATGATAACTACTGCAGCGGCACAATAACTACTGCAGCAACATGGTAACTACTACAGCGGCATCAACAACTACTACTACAGCAACACAATAACTACTACAGCAACATGATAACTACTACAGCAACACAATAACTACTACAGCAACATAATAACTACTACAGCAGCATCATAACTACTACAGCAACATGATAACTACTACAGCAGCATGATAACTACTACAGCAACATGATAACTACTACAGCAACATGATAACTACTAAAGCAGCATGGTTACTACTACAGCAGCATGGTTACTACTACAGCAACATGATAACTACTAAAGCAAAATGGTAACTACTACAGCAGCATTATTACTACTGCAGCATGATAACTACCACAGCAGCATGATTACTACAGCAGCATGATAACTACTACAGCAACATGGAAACTACTACAGCAGCATGATAACTACTACAGCAACATGGTAACTACTACAGCAACATGATTACTACAGCAGCATGATAACTACTACAGCAGCATGATTACTACAGCAGCATGATAACTACAGCAGCATGATTACTACAGCAGCATGATAACTACTACAGCAACATGGAAACTACTACAGCAGCATGATAACTACTACAGCAACATGATAACTACTACAGCAGATTGGTAACTACTACAGCAGCATGATTACTACAGCAGCATGATTACTACAGCAGCATGATAACTACAGCAGCATGATTACTACAGCAGCATGATAACTACTACAGCAACATGGAGCTACTGCAGCGGCATGATGGCTACTGCAGCAACATGATAACTACTGCAGCGGCATGATAACTACTGCAGCAACATGATAACTACTGCAGCGGCATGGAGAACTACTGCAGCGGCATGATGGCTACTACTACGGCAACATGATTACTACTACAGCAACATGGAAACTACTACAGCAGATTGGTAACTACTACAGCAGCATGATTACTACAGCAGCATGATAACTACTACAGCAGCATGATTACTACAGCAGCATGATTACTACAGCAGCATGATAACTACTACAGCAGCATGATAACTACAGCAGCATGATTACTACAGCAGCATGATAACTACTACAGCAACATGGAAACTACTACAGCAGCATGATAACTACTACAGCAACATGATAACTACTACAGCAACATGATAACTACTACAGCAACATGGTAACTTCTACAGCAGCATGATTACTACAGCAGCATGATTACTACAGCAACATGGTAACTACTACAGCAGCATGATAACTACTACAGCAGGATGATTACAACAGCAGCATGATAACTACTACAGCAGGATGATTACTACTACAGCAACATGATAACTACTACAGCAGCATGATTACTACAGCAACATGGTAACTACTACAGCAGCATGATTACTACAGCAGCATGATAACTACTACAGCAGGATGATAACTACTACAGCAGCATGATAACTACTACAGCAGGATGATAACTACTGCAGCAGCATGATAACTACTACAGCAGGATGATAACTACTACAGCAGCATGATAACTACTACAGCAGCATGATAACTACTACAGCAGGATGATAACTACTACAGCAGCATGATACTACTACAGCAGCATGATAACTACTACAGCAGCATGATAACTACTACAGCAGGATGATAACTACTACAGCAGGATGATAACTACTACAGCAACATGATAACTACTACAGCAGCATGATCACTACTACAGCAGCATGGTAACTACTACAGCAGCATGGTAACTACTACAGCAACATGATACTACTACAGCAGCATGATAACTACTACAGCAGCATGATCACTACTACAGCAGCATGGTAACTACTACAGCAACATGGTAACTACTACAGCAGCATGATAACTACTACAACAGCATGGTAACTACTACAGCAGCAGGATGATAACTACTACAGCAGCATGGTAACTACTACAGCAGCATGATAACTACTACAACAGCATGGTAACTACTACAGCAGCATGATCACTACTACAGCAGCATGGTAACTACTACAGCAGCATGATAACTACTACAGCAGGATGATAACTACTACAGCAGCATGATAACTACTACAGCAGGATGATAACTACTACAGCAGCATGATAACTACTACAGCAGCATGATAACTACTACAGCAGGATGATAACTACTACAGCAGCATGATACTACTACAGCAATATGATAACTACTACAGCAGCATGATTACTACAGCAGGATAATAACTACTACAGCAGCATGATAACTACTACAGCAGGATGATAACTACTACAGCAGGATGATAACTACTACAGCAGCATGATAACTACTACAGCAACATGGTAACTACTACAGCAACATGATTACTACAGCAGCATGATAACTACTACAGCAGCATGATAACTACTACAGCAGGATGATAACTACTACAACAGCATGGTAACTACTACAGCAACATGGTAACTACTACAACAGCATGATAACTACTACAGCAACATGGTAACTACTACAACAGCATGATAACTACTACAGCAACATGGTAACTACTACAACAGCATGATAACTACTACAACAGCATGGTAACTACTACAGCAGCATGATCACTACTACAGCAGCATGGTAACTACTACAGCAGCATGGTAACTACTACAGCAACATGATAACTACTACAGCAACATGATAACTACTACAGCAACATGATAACTACTACAGCAGCATGATAACTACTACAACAGCATGATTACTACAGCAGCATGATAACTACTACAGCAGCATGATAACTACTACAGCAACATGGTAACTACTACAGCAGGATGATAACTACTACAGCAGGATGATAACTACTACAGCAACACAATAACTACAGCAGGATAATAACTACTACAGCAGGATGATAACTACTACAGCAGCATGATAACTACTACAGCAGGATGATAACTACTACAGCAGCATGATTACTACAGCAGCATGATAACTACTACAGCAGCATGATTACTACAGCAGCATGATAACTACAGCAGGATGATTACTACAGCAGCATGATAACTACTACAGCAACATGGAAACTACTACAGCAGCATGATAACTACTACAGCAACATGATAACTACTACAGCAGATTGGTAACTACTACAGCAGCATGATAACTACTACAGCAACATGGTAACTACTACAGCAGCATGATAACTACTACAGCAACATGGAAACTACTACAGCAGCATGATAACTACTACAGCAACATGGTAACTACTACAGCAACATGATTACTACAGCAGCATGATAACTACTACAGCAGCATGATTACTACAGCAGCATGATAACTACAGCAGCATGATTACTACAGCAGCATGATAACTACTACAGCAACATGGAAACTACAACAGCAGCGGCATGATAGCTACTACAGCGGCATGATAACTACTACAGCGGATTGGTAGCTACTACGGCAGCATGATACTGCAGCGGCATGATTACTGCAGCGGCATGATAATACTACAGCAACATGGAACTACTACAGCGGCATGATAACTACTACAGCAACATGATAACTACTACAGCGGCATGATAACTACTACAGCAACATGATAACTACTGCAGCAGCATGGAGCTACTGCAGCGGCATGATGGCTACTGCAGCAGCATGATTACTACTACAGCAACATGGAAACTACTACAGCAGATTGGTAACTACTACAGCAGCATGATTACTACAGCAGCATGATAACTACTACAGCAGCATGATTACTACAGCAGGATGATAACTACAGCAGCATGATTACTACAGCAGCATGATAACTACTACAGCAACATGATTACTACAGCAGCATGATAACTACTACAGCAACATGATAACTACTACAGCAACATGGAAACTACTACAGCAGCATGATAACTACTACAGCAACATGGAAACTACTACAGCAGCATGATAACTACTACAGCAACATGATAACTACTACAGCAACATGGAAACTACTACAGCAGCATGATAACTACTACAGCAACATGATAACTACTACAGCAACATGGTAACTTCTACAGCAGCATGATTACTACAGCAGCATGATTACTACAGCAACATGGTAACTACTACAGCAGGATGATTACTACAGCAGCATGATAACTACTACAGCAGGATGATTACTACTACAGCAACATGATAACTACTACAGCAGCATGATTACTACAGCAACATGGTAACTACTACAGCAGCATGATTACTACAGCAACATGGTAACTACTACAGCAGCATGATAACTACTACAGCAGGATGATTACTACTACAGCAGGATGATAACTACTACAGCAGCATGATTACTACAGCAGCACAAGAACTACTACAGCAGGATGATTACTACAGCAGCATGATAACTACTACAGCAGGATGATAACTACTACAGCAGCATGATAACTACTACAGCAGGATGATAACTACTACAGCAGCATGATAACTACTACAGCAGCATGATAACTACTACAGCAGGATGATAACTACTACAGCAGCATGATACTACTACAGCAGCATGATAACTACTACAGCAGCATGATAACTACTACAGCAGGATGATAACTACTACAGCAGGATGATAACTACTACAGCAACATGATAACTACTACAGCAGCATGATAACTACTACAGCAGCATGATCACTACTACAGCAGCATGGTAACTACTACAGCAGCATGGTAACTACTACAGCAACATGATAACTACTACAGCAACATGATAACTACTACAGCAACATGATACTACTACAGCAGCATGATAACTACTACAGCAACATGATCACTACTACAGCAGCATGGTAACTACTACAGCAACATGGTAACTACTACAGCAGCATGATAAGTACTACAACAGCATGGTAACTACTACAGCAGCATGGTAACTACTACAGCAGCATGGTAACTACTACAGCAGCATGATAACTACTACAACAGCATGGTAACTACTACAGCAGCATGATCACTACTACAGCAGCATGGTAACTACTACAGCAGCATGGTAACTACTACAGCAACATGATAACTACTACAGCAACATGATAACTACTATAGCAGCATGATAACTACTACAACAGCATGATTACCACAGCAGCATGATTACTACAGCAGGATAATAACTACTACAGCAGCATGATAACTACTACAGCAGGATGATAACTACTACAGCAGGATGATAACTACTACAGCAGCATGATAACTACTACAGCAGGATGATAACTACTACAGCAGCATGATAACTACTACAGCAGCATCATAACTACTACAGCAGGATGATAACTACTACAACAGCATGGTAACTACTACAGCAACATGGTAACTACTACAACAGCATGATAACTACTACAGCAACATGGTAACTACTACAACAGCATGATAACTACTACAGCAACATGGTAACTACTACAACAGCATGATAACTACTACAACAGCATGGTAACTACTACAGCAGCATGATCACTACTACAGCAGCATGGTAACTACTACAGCAGCATGGTAACTACTACAGCAACATGATAACTACTACAGCAACATGATAACTACTACAGCAACATGATAACTACTACAGCAGCATGATAACTACTACAACAGCATGATTACTACAGCAGCATGATAACTACTACAGCAACATGGTAACTACTACAGCAGGATGATAACTACTACAGCAGCATGATAACTACTACAGCAACATGGTAACTACTACAGCAGGATGATAACTACTACAGCAGGATGATAACTACTACAGCAACACAATAACTACAGCAGGATAATAACTACTACAGCAGCATGATAACTACTACAGCAACATGATAACTACTACAGCAGGATGATAACTACTACAGCAGCATGATAACTACTACAGCAGGATGATAACTACTACAGCAGCATGATAACTACTACAGCAGCATGGTAACTACTACAGCAACATGGTAACTACTACAGCACAATGATAACTACTACAACAGCATGATAGCTACTACAGCAACATGATAACTACTACAGCAACATGGTAACTACTACAGCAGGATGATAACTACTACAGCAACATGGTAACTACTACAACAGCATGATAACTACTACAGCAGCATGGTAACTACTACAGCAACATGATAACTACTACAACACCATGATAACTACTACAGCAACATGATAATGGCTACAGCAACATGGTAACTACTACAGCAGCATGATAACTACTACAGCAAAATGGTAACTACTACAGCAGCATGATTACTACAGCAGCATGATTTCTACAGCAGCATGATTACTACTACAGCAACATGGTAACTACTACAACAGCATGATAGCTACTACAGCAACATGATAACTACTACAGCAAAATGGTAACTACTACTCCAGCATGATAACTACTACAGCAACATGAAAACCACTACAGCAACATGATAACTACTACAACAACATGGTAACTACTACAGCAGCATGATAACTACTACAGCAACATGGTAACTACTACAGCAACATGATAACTACTACAGCAACATGATAACTACTACAGCAGGATGATAACTACTACAGCAGCATGATAACTACTACAGCAGCATGATAACTACTACAGCAACATGAAAACTACTACAGCAACATGGTAACTACTACAGCAACATGATAACTACTACAGCAACATGATAACTACTACAGCAGCATGATAACTACTACAGCAACATGATAACTACTACAGCAGGATGATAACTATTACAGCAGCATGATAACTACTACAGCAGCATGGTAACTACTACAGCAGGATGATAACTACTACAGCAGGATGATAACTACTACAACAGCATGATAACTACTACAGCAGCATGGTAACTACTACAGCAACATGGTAACTACTACAACAGCATGATAACTACTACAGCAGCATGGTAACTACTACAGCACAATGGTAACTACTACAGCAGCATGATAACTACTACAGCAGCATGGTAACTACTACAGCAGTAGTATGGGTTTCTAACAGTCTGGTATGAGTCATCTGTCTTCCCCACATTCCTCTCTTCTTTTTTCTCTGATCAACACTTGACTCTTAATGATGCAGAGCTTTCGCCTCTGAATGATGACTAATACAGCCCCTTATTCCCTTTATTGTATGTGAGATGGATGTCAAGCTTGTATATCATTATGGCTGTGCAGCTCTGAATGACAAACCTGGTTCAAACCTTTGGTTCATGCTCTCAATTTTAAATACTTGATGTGAAAAATCACCAGTATCATTGGATGTTTCTCCAGAAACATCAGCGCTGCAGAAATACTTGCCACAAATCTTTTTGACAGCACTTGTCCTTGGTAACTGGAGAGTTTGAGGAGTTATGATTCTAAAATGCTGCATTACCGATGCAGTGGAAACATGGCAGACCTGTACTTTGAGCTAGCATGTGGCTGTACATGTATAAGGTCATTAAAATTAATCTCATGTTCAGGATGGACCTGGAGACCGCAGCCTGTTAGGCAGCCCCAGCAAAATACATCTCTGCTTTGCTTAGATGTTTGCATGTATCTTGTGTTTAGAGAGGAAAAATGTTCTAAATATAAATCGAGCTGAAATGAGTGTATTGTGACCAGGACAAGATGTACTTGGGCTACATGCCAGCCTGGACTGTTTACTCAGATCTGTGCCCTGACTGCCAGCAGTGAGTTTGAAAGCTGCTGGAAAATGACCAAGCCCTTGACAAACAGGATTTCCCTGGGAGAGAGCGCTGGAGTCTTTCCATTTGCCTCTGTGGCTGCAGTAATAACTCCACTCACACTGGTTGTCTGAGGGAGTCATGAGAGACTGGAACGTCAAACTGTCCGTTAAAATAGGCTACTGAGACCCAGAGCAGAATCTACAATATCATAGCCCAATAATGAACCAGGGACACCCGTGAAGATTCCCCTGGCACGTCTAAAGGGTTTTTTTTTTTTTTGTGGCCGATAGCAGAGAACAGAGCTGATCTGAAATCTGTCTGGATCAACGACCCTCATCCCCCACCTCTGATACCTGATCCACCACCGGATCCTAAATTCATCATCACAGTGTAAAAAGTGTCTGTCTGTCTGTTTTTGTTTGTTTGTTTGTTTTTGATGAGCCCAGTAGGAGGATTCTGTGGCCCCCTCTCTATCCTCTACAGTATTTTACAGTCAGGAACGTTTTCTCTCTCACGTTTACGACTGTTGTTGATTTAAATGATTATTTAGCTCAATGAGGCTGAACAAACCCACAGAAACTCACCGATCACAGAGAGAGCTCGCCCACCAATCAGGATCACTGCCTGATTACATCAGTCCGCTATCTGTGCTGGTGAGGACTGGACCAGTTCAAGACCAGTTCATGATCACTGGACCAGTTCAAGACCAGTTCATGATCACTGGACCAGTTCAAGACCAGTTCATGAACACTGGACCAGTTCAAGACCAGTTCATGATCACTGGACCAGTTTGTTAGTGAGAAAATATTGTGTTTTATAATGGAATGATGTAACAAGGCTAAGTTGACAGGCTATATTGTTCAAGGACTGTACTTTCATGGAGCTGAGGTGGTCACATGGGGTTACCGGGCGTCAAGTGTATAAATGACTGTTGGTGTGTGCATCCTTTGTCCTTGGTCTGTGCATCTGTCAACGACGAAGCTTCAAAGTAAATTCTGAGATAACCGGGTCATTCTTGTCTCTGTGAAATTTCTGAATCTTCCTCTCGTGCCAATACGTTTATTTCTACATAACACAGTTCAAGACCAGTTCATGAATCAGAGCTTTTCAAAACACTCAAAAAATTACTAGTAGGCCTACACAAAAAAAAAGGTAAAAGGAGTAGTAATTGTAGATGTGGCACTGGCCCGGGGTGGCTGTGGACCCGAGGGTTGTGGGGCATCCCTTATTTTTCTACACACAAGTTGGCAACCCTAGGGTTATGGAAGATGGTAGGTTATTCCTATTGTTCTGTTTTTGTCTCTGCAGAGCTCCTGTCAGTCACGTCAGAATCTTCTAACAGGATCCTGATCAGGAGAAAGTTCCCAAAACCCCCAGAAAATCCTTCTTTATGCTTTTATTTGTTCTGAAACACAGCAATGATCTGACTCTTAATGTTTGAAAGAGAATCATTCCCAGCATCTTCACTTTCTAAAGTCTCAGAGACCCAAGTCTACTGAAAATGTTATTTATGATGAGAATTTAACACCGTAAACTTTTAAACTTGGGTTATGTTGACAGTGAGTATCCTTTAGGGCATGGTTGGTAAACTATAGTCTGAGGTCGTTTTCACACCTGATAGTCTGGGGGACTTTGTTAGGTGTGGAACTGAACTAACAGCATTGTTGGTCTGTCCTGTGGTTTGGTTCACGTTCTCTTTACTCTTGGTCAAATGAACCATACGTTTGTGGCTCTGTCATTCCAAACAGAGAACAGCAAAGAAGAAAAGGAGATGTAGAAGATGAAACCAGAAATGCATCTCCTTCTGCTGGTCTTTTTTCCACATTAGCACAGAAAAGCACAGAATATATGCTGTTTTTGGGGTTTCTGCTTTTGTATTGGAGCGCTATGAGCAGCCAGCGAGCTGTTCCTGCATGACGTTCTTAAACGAGACGACTGAATCAACACCGACGAAAAAGGCAAGCCAACGTGTGAGCGAGAGACTATGACGTGTTGCTATGGCGACACAGACAAGCGAGGTACCGACGTGTATTTGAGTGTATGAAATCACATATAGATCCATGAATCATTGTGCTTAGGCCACTTCCTGCCTTTGGTTCCCAAGTCAAACCTCAAACGAACCGCACCAGGGGTCGTTTGGAAGCAAACCCATACCCCTCACTTTAAATCAGACCAGAGTCCGCTTGTTTGGTCCACACAAGAGATCATGTGAGCTTTCACACCACTCCAAACGAACCAGACTATCTGGGAAACCGGACTATCCGGGAAACTGGACCAGAGTTGGTTCAGAGCGTGCTGAACAGCTCTGGTGGGGATTCTGAGTTTTGTAGACAGTATTCATCCACTTCTTTTAAACATCCTGTTATTACAGACTGACAGACTGAGTCTGATTTTTTTCACTGATGTTATTTAGACAGGATTGTTCTTGTCAGGGAATCTTTTCAGGCATTTTTCCTGAGTTCAGGTTTAATCTGAAAGAGAATGTGAGTCTGATTCAGAAACGTGTTTCTATTCTCACAAACTCACCGACCGTCTGACGAGATGTTTCTCCTCATCATCATCAGAAATATTTCTGTCTTTAGACTCTAAAATCTCTCTAGTTCAGAACAAACTGACCTAATCTGTTCAGTAAGAGCTGAGGAGATCCCTCAGGTCAGGACTACCCCCTAAAGTTTGAACTTCCCTGAATAATGAGAAGAAACATTCTACCCAGAGTTTGGGGACTGAACTCCATACTGGTCTACATACTGGTCTACATACTGGTCTACATACTGGTCTACATACTGGTCTACACACCTTAGTTTCTGTTCTCAGAACTCTTTTCCAATGAAAATGTGTGTGGTTCTTTTTCTGGAGCTGTGCTCATTCTCATTGGCCTGGGGTTTTGATAAAAGCACCATGGAGTAGTTTGCATTATTGCACCAACATCTGCTCCCTCATAAAGACTGGCTACTGGTACCAAAGCTTGGTGCAGACTAGAACGACTAGCACCAATGCGAGTGGCAGCATATTCAGTAGCTCTGTCATCTGTTGTGTATTTTTGTACTTTTTTTGTCTTATTTCGCCTCGTTTTTCTTAAAGTTCTACGCGGACTGTGCACTGTTTCTATGTCCTGTGGGTACTTTGCCCTCTGAGCGTCGTGTCGGCAGCAGGAACCTTGTTTACTCTAGGAAACGGCCGGCGGTGTTCGGCTGGTTGAAATAACCCTTTCCACGATGTTTACACAGCCTGTTGTTCTCTAATAACTGACTGAGTTAGTGACAGTTCGTATCCTGTGATCGCTAATCGATGAGAATCGAAACTGGGAAACATTTCAGGTGGGACATAAATGGATGCTACACAAGCCCGTAACATAGACCCGATTATCTTCAAAGGATCAAACTTGTAAGACCCACATATTTTATCAAGGGACATTTAAATAATCATGACAATTATTTAAATTCATATATTTATTTCAAAACCAACAAAATCACTTCAAATCAATTGTTATCTCTAGACTTATTTTCCAGAGAAATTTTGAGCTTCCCGTTTACAGTAAATACGGTAATCAACACCTCCCATGAGTCTCTGCATTACCACGACGATGACAAGGTCCGCCTCTCAGTCCACGTTCTCCGGTAAGTAGCATGTTTGTCAGGATTCTGTGTGTTATTTTAAATGTTTCAGTGAATGCCTTCCTATGCTCCTACTAGCGTGGTTTAAGTACCAGGGCAGTAGAAGAAAGGCTGGCTAATAAGTTCACCATTATCATCCAAAACAAGTGTGTAATACCGGTATCTGCCTGGCTGTGTTAGGAAACACACTTTCATGTGACGGAAGCTGCATTTCATTTAAAGATCCTCAAAAATACGTAGAACCAACGCTGTGAAATCTGCATCAAGGCATCCTAGAACATCATCAGCTCCGTCAGTCTGGGAATTCTTGATATCCTTAGTTTGAAAATTGATCATGAAGATGGCTGTAAGAGGAAAACCATGGAGCAATTATGGGCAAACATCTGTTCAAAAATATCTATACAGGTGTTACAAGATTATTAAGGACACAGATGATCAGATTCAGATTGAATTCAGTTCAGTAACAGCCATGTTTGTTATACAGTGACTGGTTTCTACACCTCTTTTAAAACTCCTCTTAATGTTGATAAAGTTCTCCTACTACAGTCCTTCAGATGGATCGACACGTCTCTACTCCAGAGGAGTTTCAGAGAGATTAGTGGTTTTGTTACTCTTTCTTTATTTCTCAACATTTTTGACAGTTTAACCTTACTAGATTTTCCTCTTAAAAACAGAGAGCAGCTGGGGACAGAAAAGAACACGTCATGGAGGAAACTCTTCACTGGACTCCTCCTAAAGGAGCTGGAATCATGTGGTAAAGGTGCACAGTCAGCATACCAGATAAATATTTCATTTAGCTATTCAGAGTCAGCTGTATTGGCCAAGGATGCCTACACAACAAGGAATTTGACTATGGTTAGTTTTGCTCTCAGTGTACAGGAATTAAACATGGAAGATAAAAATAAATAAAATGACAAAAGTATAAAAACATAAGGTTTGAATATGCACACGCTCTTGTTGGTATTATTTCTGCAATATCCAAGTCCATGAGCATTGTTGCTGTGGTTGCAAGATTCCCAGAGACATGATCAGAGTATAAAACAGCTGTATTAAAACTATATTTTTGTAAAAATTACCTCAAACCCTCTTACTGGTTAAGTTTTTTGTCTTTCAGACCCAGATCTGTTTAAATGGCTTTCAGGGCTCCCCTCAAGACCACAGGCCCCCAAAGCCTTAACGTCGTAGCAGAGAGCCCTGCTCATACCACTGGTTTAATGGGTAATCAGTGGGAAACAAAGGTAAGAGAAAACACTTAATGGATGATTTTAGGTGTTTAACTTTTCTACTTAACAAAGTGGCTTTTTTAAATTGCGTGTTCACAGGGGTCAGGAAACTGATCTTCTGCTTTTGGCTAGTGTTAGAAACACTGAAGTTGTATTTGCATGACTGCCCAGTCTGCTTAGAAGAAAATGGTAATATACTTCATACATTAGGGTTTTATTTGACAGGGCTTGATGGTCTAAAAACACACCCCCTTTTACTAGTGTGTAATACATTATTTTCTATATGAGTGTGCTTTAAAACGAGATGCAAAGTTGTTTAGATTAAGTGAAATATATGAACAGCAGACAGTCTTAATCAGGGGGAAATACAACAATATATACGATATAAGAGGCCGTGTTCATGCAGACAGGGGCAGGCCGAGGTCAGCAGTGAAATAATCCAAAGCAACTTGCAACCATACCAGTCTGTTTATATTTAGAGTTGAACCTCATTTAAAATGAATGAATCCAGTATAAATATTACATTTAACATTAGAATCAATCAGTCAACCATTGTTCGTACAGCCAATTCATAACTGGAGTGATACTTTACAAAGAGGGCAGGTCTGGACCGTGCTCTCTGTTGTGGTTTATTATAATGTAAAGGATGTATAAATTAAGTCATGCTGTAACTGCAACACTCAAAAAAAATAAAATAAAGGAATAATCTCAAACTGTTCAAAGTAGAAACCTTTTTGATAAAGTATTGATACAGCTGTGGACCTACACTCTATACCTGCAATGAAGGTAAACTAATTTCCCAATTTTGATGCTCAATCAATACATTAGTTTTCAATTATGGCTCTGACCTTCATGTGAAGACAGATGATCTAAATGTAATCTGTTAGCTCTTCTTCCTGTTTTTACCTGTAGTGACACTGCAATCCCAGATTTTTTTGCTGATTTTATGTTTGATTTTAAATGTATGTTTTGTCTATTTTATGTGTGACTCATTTCAGATTGAGGTATTTCTTAGGGAAATGTTCTGAAGGTGTTTATGCTTGACACCTTTAGGTATAGAAAATGCCTTTTTGTCTTGCCAGGTGTCTGGCCCAGAGATGTACTCTGTCACAAGGAGCCGCTGACTTCCCTGATATTGTGGACAGTCGACTGGTTCAGACTGCATTTTAAAGCTGATATTGGTCTTTGGAAATTTCACATAAGCACACAAAAGTTGTCATAGGGCCATCTTAGATCAATTTCTCTGAGTTAGAGGTGGAAAAAGTACCAGATTATTGTATTTTATTTTATTTTATCCTTAATTAACCAGGTTTGTCCCGTTGAGATCAACAGATCTCTTTTTCAAAAGAGACCTGACCAAGAGTGGCAGCAACACACAGTTTCATCAAACAGTAGCGACACTCAGACTCATACAGTACAAATGAAGTGATAGAAATAAGTCATCAATTAAAGCAGTGACATTCAGACAATTTGGATTCAAAAGTTTTCACTGCAGATTTAAAAACATTCAAAGACACCAAGTTTTGCAGTTTAAAAATCATCCTGCAGATTGTTCCAAGCAAAAGATGCTGATAACCTAAAAGCCTTCTTTCCCAATTCAGTTTGGACTCAGGGAACAACAAACTGCACAAAGTGCAGTGATCTCAGGCTCAGTCATCCATCTTTCAAGATTGAAAACGAGGAGAGATAAGGAATTTCACCAAGAACGGCTTTATAAATGAACATGTCCAACTGGCTTTAGAGTATAAAGAACAACTGTGGGTAAGAAATCCACAGTTTGTGATAAATCTCAGAGCTCCATGAAACACACTGTCCAACATCTGCAGACTCTGAGCAGAAGCTCACGTACGTTAACCAGGAACAGGTAAAAAAGGAGACTCGACCAGTCTGTTTTTGGCCATAAGAATAGTAGAACTTATTTATCGCCTTCTTAACAGCGTAAATTCTGTCCTCTGTCTGGTTAGCTGTGGTCCTGTCATGTGTATGCCTTTGTCCCTGTATGTTCTGTGTCAGTTTTATGTGGGACAACAGATGGAAATTAGCGACTCGCTAAATCTGGTGCAGCCATGTTTTCATTTACTTTGTATGAATGATCAGTGCCATTACACACCAGATAGAAATAAACATTAAACATTGAAAAGAAACCAGACTTGTTCCTGTAGTTAAAAAAAAGCAAAAAAAAAAAAAAACAAGCTTCCTAGCAACATACTGAATGTGCTCTTTAAAAGACGTGTTTTTTTATCAAGTAAGGACCCCAAATACTTAAAGAAGATACCAGCTCAATTCCTTGACAGTCTTTAGTCACCGTTTTCCCAGACAGTGATCCTCTTGTTGCTCTTGAAGGTGTAAAGAACATGAGTTTAGTTTTTGTACTCAAGTAAAAGTAAAAAGTAAGTCATTTTAAATGTTTATTTATTTAACCTTTATTTAACCAGGAGAAAAAAACCTCACTGAGATTTAAAATCTCTTTTTCAAGAGTGTCCTGGCACATTGAACAGTTATACCCAAACACACGCAGTCATCAAACACATAAAACAAGAATTCAGGAAATTACCAAAGAAAAGTCACAATTTTAGACGGACAGTTTTACTCGGATTGCCCACATGAAAAGGATAAAGTGCATCAGTCAAAACATCTGCAGCCAGATGTGTCCGACTCCAGGTCGCTCAACATCGTCTTAACAGAGTCCAGTAAACCAGTTCTTTTAGTTTCAGGTGTGTTTGTAGGTCGTTCCAAGCACGTGGAGCCGCAAACCTGAACGCCTTTTTTCCCAGTTCAGTTCTTATTTTTGGGACAGACAATAAGAAAAGATCCTGAGACCGAAGATTATAAGATCCTGTGTTCTTCTGACTGACGTGGGTCAGAGGGTAGGATGGGAGCAGACCAAGACCACATTTAAAAACACGCCAATGACTGAGTCTGCGTGCGGACAAAGAAGACCGTCCAACGCGAGCATACAGCAAACAATGATGAGTAAGACATTTAAAATTAGTGATGAACCTCAGAGCTCCATGATAGACAGTATCCAGAGACTGTAAGCTTTGAGAGGAGGCGTGCGTATACAAAATATCACCAGCAAAGACATAAATGTAGCAGAAACCAGTCTAGATTTGAAAGAGAGACAGGACTTTATTCTAAAGAAAAAACCTAGCTCAGTTTGAATTTTTTAACAAGCTGCTGAATGTGGGCAGAGAAAGAAAGGGAACCATCAAATTTTAAATGTACTCAAAGTACTGAGTGGCTACCAAGAGGCTTTCATAGTGAAATGAGACCTGCCCTTAATGAGCAATAACAACAAGAAAGCATGGACCAGACCAGGCTATCTACGACAGGCTAGGATAGGTGATGGAGTAATTCTCTGCTGTCTGTGCTTCATGTACTGACCGTCAGCGGTCGTGAAAGCCAAACTGCTCATTTTCATGTTGTTGATAGAAAGCTTGGACCTCCTGGTTGTGACTGTTACTGTTTGTTTTCTACTCAGTACTTGATGCTTTTTAAATTGTAATTAAGAACAATACTTCACTCAAAATATACTCAAGTAAAAGTAAAAGTAGTGATTTTAAAAACAACTCAAAAAAGTACAAGTATACAAAAAAGCTCCTCAGTTACAGTAATGTGAGTAAATGTAATCAGTTACTCTCCTCCACTGCTCTGAAATGATCTGTGTGTTCATACAGCCAGTCCCTCAGAGAGTCCATACTCTGAATGAAAGAGTCCAGGACCTGATCACCGAGTCTGTCAAAATCAAACTAAGCAATTTTTTCAACACCAGAGCAGAATAAAAAGGCATTAATAAGAGTTTGAGCATTTACCAGTCCTTAGAAATGAGTTAGTAATACAGCTGGAGTTCTCCAAAGCTTGATTCAAAACAGGCGACGGAAAATTGTTCAAGTTCTTCATAGAGCCTGAGCCTAGTCCAGTTTTCTCTTTTTGATCAAGCTTTGAATAAATATTATCTGATAGATGAGATCCTTCACAGACATGGTCACAACATTTCTGTTTCCTTTATTCCCAAATATCATCTGTAGAAATCACACATTAACCAGATGATGAACACTGGGCTGCTGCAAACACCCAGAGCAGACTGTCATCACTGTGATGAGCTTTAGCAGTGCTTTGCATCTTTGTCCTGCTCTATAATCAGCTGAGTGGTGGTTTGTACAGCTGGCCAATCAATGAGCTGATACTGATTCTGTCTTTCAGGTGGGCCTGGCTTCCCTTCCTTTCAGATCGGGGACGCCATCATCAAACCAAAACAGGTTGGTCTAAGAAGATGACTGGCACAGTGAGTTTAAGGCTGTATAACTGATGCTGATTGGCTGTTTCATTTTCCTGACAAACATACCACACATTGACAGAAATGTTGAAGCTTCACCATCACCGCTCTTTCCTCCATTCTGTCTGTTTCTTATTGCTCAGCGCTGCATCACACACTCCTTTGATCTGATTGGCTGCTGCACCGTTGGTAATGCCCTGTGGGAACAGAATCAACAACAATGTTGGAGCTATGCTCAGTGCAAGGCTAACCCTACAGCTGTTTTTCAGTTTTATAATGCCAGTGAGTCCAGCCATGTCAGGCCAGTTCAATAATAAACTTCATGTCTATCATTTCTGTGAACTATAACCCTTTATTAACACTACGGTGTTATTATTTCCCCATCAGTGCGATGGAAGTGTCAATACTTTCTGTGCTTTAATGCACACTGATGTCAGCTCACAGACATGAGTCCAGCGTACCCCTGCTACGTTGTCTTTATTATGTTCTTAAATGAATATTCAGCCTTATTATGAAGGCCTTTTGACCATTTCACACCTTATCACCTACTAAATACACCCAAACCTATAGTTTGAACCTTTAACGTCTTCTAATAATGAGGTCCAGCATACGACATCCTGGCAAAGCCAGCAGAGGAGACACCGAGTCAAGGTCCAAAAATGGCACTTCATGTAAATGTCCTACATTTAAAAGCCGGTCCCTTTAACTCTTTGGTGTTTACATAAAAATACATTTTTATTAAAGCTTAATCTCTAAGGACTCTGTCACTTTCATCTGAATCGGTTAACAAGTTAACTTGTTATAAATATATTTATGTATTTATGTGTGTGTGTGTGTGTGTGTGTTATTCTGAACCTAACCTGCTCTAAGATGTCTTATCCTTCACAGATGGAGAATGTTACTGCTGTATCATCCACTTCACTTTAGATGACAAGAAGAAGAGTTCAGGAAGAAGCGGCAGAAGTTGGGACTGTGAAACAAAATGTATAAATTGAGGTTGCATGGTCTGGGGATTGTTTTTTCAGACATCTGACTTCACTGCATGTCTGAAAGCGTCCTGAAAACACGTAGAAATATAAAAATGTTCTGAAACATGTTACACTTCCTGTATCTTGGAGCTAAATTCTCACTACTGTTTTAACATTATGTGGAATATAAAATAATATTCAATGATATTATTATAACATATAATAAGAAATATATGCAACAATCCTGTCATGGTGGATATGAACAGTAAGTGTAACATGAATATAGAGGATCCAGTTTAATGACAGTAGTTGTAATACTACAGCATAGTGCATCCAGTTGAGACTGATAGTTTAAATTATGACAGATATGACCGGCTGTGACTCTCACTGCTGTTGTCCCGTCTGATGGCAGTGGGAACAAAGGAGCGTCTGAAGCGCTCAGTTTTACACCTGGGTGGGATGAGGCGATGGCTGAATGAGCCGCCCATCTGCCACAGCTCGTTGTGGAGAGGGTGAGAGGGGTTATTCAAGAAGGAGGTGATTTTGTCCTTCACCCTCCTCTCAGCCACAGTCTCCAGACAGTCCAGTTCAGGCCCACCACAGAGCAGGCCTTCCTCACCAGTTTGTTGAGCCTGTTGATCTCACCAGTGTTGCTGCCACCCCACCAGCACACCACAGCAAGGAAGAGTGCACTGGCCACCACAGACTGGTAGAAGATCTTCAGGAGCCTGCTGCAAACACCGAACGACCTGAGTCTCCTCAGGAAGAACATCCTGCTCTGTCCTTTCCTGTACAGGGCGTCAGTGTTGTGAGTCCAGTCCAGTTTATTGTTTATGTAGACCCCAAGGTACTTGTACGACTCCATTCTCTCCACTTCCTCCCCCTGGATGATGACAGGGACGGGGGGGTCCCGTTCCTCCTGTAGTCCACCACCACCTCCTTGGTTTTGTGGATATTGAGCTTCAGGTGGTTACTGTCACACCAAGGGACAAAGCTCTCTATCAGTCCTCTGTACTCCTCCCCGTCATCGTCGCTGATACATCCAACTATGGAGGAGTCATCAGAAAACTTCTGGAGGTGGCATGATCCAGAGTTGAACTGGAAGTCCGATGAATAGAGGGTGAAGAGGAATGGTGCCAGCACAGTTCCCTGGGGTGCTCCGGTGTTGCTCCGCACCACCTCAGAAACACAGCTGTCCACTCTGGCGAACTGTGGCCGGCCAGTGAGGTAGTCCAGGATCCAGGCAGTGATGCTGGGATGTATCTGCATATCCAGCAGCTTGTCCCTCAGGAGGCAGGGCTGGATGGTGTTAAAAAGGACTGGAGAAGTCAAAGAACATGACTCTCACAGTGCTCCCCTGCCTCTCCAGGTGAGACAGGGCCTTGTGGGTGAGGAAGATGATGGCATCCTCCACACCGATGTGCTGCTGATATCCAAACTGCAGAGGATCCTGGAAAGCAGTGAGCAGGGTCCTCAGGTGCTAAAGAACCAGCCTCTCAAAGGTCTTCATGACATGTGACGTGAGAGCCACAGGCCTGTAGTCATTGAGAGAGCTGGGACATCCTCTCTTTGGTACTGGGACAATGCAGGAGGTCTTCCACAGGTCAGGCACCTTCATCAACTTCAGGGAGAGGTTGAAGAGGTGCTGAAAGACTCCAGCAAGCTGCCCAGCACACACCCTGAGGACCCTGGGGCTGATGTTGTCTGGCCCACTGGCTTTGTTGGTACGGAGTTTGGAGAGCTCTTTCTGCTCCTGGCTGGAGGTCAGAGTGAGACAGGGTGGGGGTAGGGGCTGCAGGAAGCTGTTCATTGTCATGTAGGTGAGGGAGCTGGGGGGTGAGGGGGGCTGTCCACTAAAGCTGAGGGTAAACTGAGAGCAGGGGATGAAGACAAGTCTGTGGTGGGGAGGGGAGCAGAAACTTCTGCAGAGGTGGGAATGGGGGGTGAGGTGGTGTGTGGAGACACCGACCCGCTGTCTGAGCTCACAGGAGTGGAGGTTGTGTCAAACCTATTGAAAAATAGGTTGAGCTCAGCAGCAAAGTCTGGGCCTCCTTTAACTGTGGTTGCAGGCCTGCTGCAGCCAGTCATCTGCTTCATCCCATCCCACACCTCCTTAGTGCTGCTCTGAAGCAGAGGGATGTCTGGGTAGATGTGGTGTCTTGATTCTACTGTGACTCTGAGAAGAAAGCTGATGGATGGAAAACTCTTCCTTCACATCTTTGTGCATTGTTTGTGTGTTGATGGAGAAGACTTTCTGGTGTTGTTCGAGGCTCATGCTTCACCATAACTATGCATTAGTGAAGCCTCAGGGTTTTTCTGGATGTTAAAAGCGTGTCGTTATTATAAATAATATATTTTTACCTTTAGTTAAAGGTCACTTCCACCTGTTTTTGGGCCCTGTCCACAAACATCTAGATCAGTGGTTCTTCCTCCATTATTCCCCTGGTTCACCTCCTAAATATAACAGTCAAGAACAGATGTTTGTGGTCACAGACAGAGCTCTGGCTCTAATCTCAGAGGTGACTGTTCCTCCTGGGCAGCTGATATCCGTCCCTCTCTATCCTCTGTGTTCATGAGTGAATCTGCATCATGCTGTAAGCTTTGGGTCCAAACTGAGACTTCAACATGTCAGTCCTGATGTGCATCACTGGTGGAGGATCAAGGAGAGACAGAAACATGATTACTGTGGACGTGGAGCTTAAACTCATCTCTGACTGCTGTCACGCTGATGCTTTTGATTTAATAGAAGGAATGTGCTGGGTTCTGACCCTCTGATTGACTGAATCATTCCTCATCATTCCTGATTAGAGCTGATCAGTCTGTGGTTCAGCTTCTCCTTCGTCTCCTCCAGGGATGATTGCAGGCACCAGAGTGACGCCGTGACTGTCGATGGCTTTAATGGCAGGGATATTACAGAAACCATTTCTGTCTGGGCGTGGGGGAGAGGATGAGAAAGGGAGGGACCGGTCTGGGTCTGGGTTAATTTCTCAGATCTGTCCCAGTACCTCAGCTTTCATTCAGGGAGAATCTGTGAGCCACAGAGTGATTAGGACATCTGAGATAATCTCATTTCTGCATCGTCACATTATTTCCAAGTCTGTTTCCTGGCGTCAAATCTGATTCTCTGATTGTCTGATAGAGCTGCCCCGTGTACGTCTGAATCCTCTGAGCCGGCCAGAAAAAACAAATGACAATGAGTGTTTGTCCAAGACCACATGTTCAGACAGAGGCCAGGGTGGTTTTATGAATGAAGATCTGTGTTAATGAAGATCTATGTTAATGAAGATCTGTGTTAATGAAGATCTATGTTAATGAAGATCTGTGTTAATGAAGATCTGTGTTAATGAAGATCTGTGTTAATGAAGATCTGTGTTAATGAAGATCTATTTTAATGAAGATCTGTGTTAATGAAGATCTATGTTAATGAAGATCTGTGTTAATGAAGATCTATGTTAATGAAGATCTGTGTTAATGAAGATCTGTGTTAATGAAGATCTGTGTTAATGAAGATCTGTGTTAATGAAGATCTGTGTTAATGAAGATCTATTTTAATGAAGATCTGTGTTAATGAAGATCTGTGTTAATGAAGATCTGTGTTAATGAAGATCTATTTTAATGAAGATCTATGTTAATGAAGATCTATGTTTATGAAGATCTGTGTTAATGAAGATCTATGTTAATGAAGATCTGTGTTAATGAAGATCTATGTTAATGAAGATCTATGTTAATGAAGATCTGTGTTAATGAAGATCTGTGGTAATGAAGATCTGTGTTAATGGAGATCTGTGTTAATAAAGATCTGTGTTAATGAAGATCTGTGTTAATGAAGATCTATGTTAATGAAGATCTGTGTTAATGAAGATCTGTGTTAATGAAGATCTGTGTTAATGAAGATCTGTGGTAATGAAGATCTGTGTTAATGAAGATCTATGTTAATGAAGATCTGTGTTAATGAAGATCTATGTTAATGAAGATCTGTGTTAATGAAGATCTATGTTAATGAAGATCTGTGTTAATGAAGATCTGTGGTAATGAAGATCTGTGTTAATGAAGATCTGTGTTAATGAAGATCTGTGTTAATGAAGATCTGTGGTAATGAAGATCTGTGTTAATGAAGATCTATGTTAATGAAGATCTGTGTTAATGAAGATCTATGTTAATGAAGATCTATGTTAATGAAGATCTGTGTTAATGAAGATCTGTGTTAATGAAGATCTGTGGTAATGAAGATCTATGTTAATGAAGATCTGTGTTAATGAAGAGCTGTGTTAATGAAGATCTGTGTTAATGAAGATCTGTGTTAATGAAGATCTGAGTTAAAGAAGATCTGTGGTAATGAAGATCTATGTTAATGAAGATCTGTGTTAATGAAGATCTGTGTTAATGAAGATCTGTGGTAATGAAGATCTGTGTTAATGAAGATCTGTGTTAATGAAGATCTATGTTAATGAAGATCTGTGTTAATGAAGATCTGTGATAATGAAGATCTATGTTAATGAAGATCTGTGTTAATGAAGATCTATGTTAATGAAGATCTGTGTTAATGAAGATCTGTGTTAATGAAGATCTGTGGTAATGAAGATCTATCTTAATGAAGATCTGTGTTAATGCAGATCTGTGTTAATGAAGATCTGTGATAATGAAGATCTGTGTTAATGAAGATCTGTGTTAATGAAGATCTGTGTTAATGAAGATCTGTGGTAATGAAGATCTATGTTAATGAAGATCTGTGTTAATGAAGATCTGTGGTAATGAAGATCTATGTTAATGAAGATCTGTGTTAATGAAGATCTGTGTTAATGAAGATCTGTGATAATGAAGATCTATGTTAATGAAGATCTGTGGTAATGAAGATCTGTGTTAATGAAGATCTGTGTTAATGAAGATCTGTGTTAATGAAGATCTGTGTTAATGAAGATCTGTGGTAATGAAGATCTATGTTAATGAAGATCTGTGTTAATGAAGATCTGTGTTAATGAAGATCTATGTTAATGAAGATCTGTGGTAATGAAGATCTGTGTTAATGAAGATCTATGTTAATGAAGATCTGTGTTAATGAAGATCTATTTTAATGAAGATCTGTGTTAATGAAGATCTATGTTAATGAAGATATATGTTAATGAAGATCTGTGTTAATGAAGATCTGTGTTAATGAAGATCTATTTTAATGAAGATCTGTGTTAATGAAGATCTGTGTTAATGAAGATCTATTTTAATGAAGATCTGTGTTAATGAAGATCTATGTTAATGAAGATCTGTGTTAATGAAGATCTATGTTAATGAAGATCTGTGTTAATGAAGATCTGTGTTAATGAAGATCTGTGTTAATGAAGATCTGTGTTAATGAAGATCTATTTTAATGAAGATCTGTGTTAATGAAGATCTATGTTAATGAAGATCTGTGTTAATGAAGATCTATGTTAATGAAGATCTGTGTTAATGAAGATCTGTGTTAATGAAGATCTGTGTTAATGAAGATCTGTGTTAATGAAGATCTGTGTTAATGAAGATCTATTTTAATGAAGATCTGTGTTAATGAAGATCTGTGTTAATGAAGATCTGTGTTAATGAAGATCTATTTTAATGAAGATCTATGTTAATGAAGATCTATGTTTATGAAGATCTGTGTTAATGAAGATCTATGTTAATGAAGATCTGTGTTAATGAAGATCTATGTTAATGAAGATCTATGTTAATGAAGATCTGTGTTAATGAAGATCTGTGGTAATGAAGATCTGTGTTAATGGAGATCTGTGTTAATAAAGATCTGTGTTAATGAAGATCTGTGTTAATGAAGATCTATGTTAATGAAGATCTGTGTTAATGAAGATCTGTGTTAATGAAGATCTGTGTTAATGAAGATCTGTGTTAATGAAGATCTGTGGTAATGAAGATCTGTGTTAATGAAGATCTATGTTAATGAAGATCTGTGTTAATGAAGATCTATGTTAATGAAGATCTATGTTAATGAAGATCTGTGTTAATGAAGATCTGTGTTAATGAAGATCTGTGTTAATGAAGATCTGTGGTAATGAAGATCTGTGTTAATGAAGATCTGTGTTAATGAAGATCTGTGTTAATGAAGATCTGTGGTAATGAAGATCTGTGTTAATGAAGATCTATGTTAATGAAGATCTGTGTTAATGAAGATCTATGTTAATGAAGATCTATGTTAATGAAGATCTGTGTTAATGAAGATCTGTGTTAATGAAGATCTGTGGTAATGAAGATCTATGTTAATGAAGATCTGTGTTAATGAAGAGCTGTGTTAATGAAGATCTGTGTTAATGAAGATCTGTGTTAATGAAGATCTGAGTTAAAGAAGATCTGTGGTAATGAAGATCTATGTTAATGAAGATCTGTGTTAATGAAGATCTGTGTTAATGAAGATCTGTGGTAATGAAGATCTGTGTTAATGAAGATCTGTGTTAATGAAGATCTATGTTAATGAAGATCTGTGTTAATGAAGATCTGTGATAATGAAGATCTATGTTAATGAAGATCTGTGTTAATGAAGATCTATGTTAATGAAGATCTGTGTTAATGAAGATCTGTGTTAATGAAGATCTGTGGTAATGAAGATCTATCTTAATGAAGATCTGTGTTAATGCAGATCTGTGTTAATGAAGATCTGTGATAATGAAGATCTGTGTTAATGAAGATCTGTGTTAATGAAGATCTGTGTTAATGAAGATCTGTGGTAATGAAGATCTATGTTAATGAAGATCTGTGTTAATGAAGATCTGTGGTAATGAAGATCTATGTTAATGAAGATCTGTGTTAATGAAGATCTGTGTTAATGAAGATCTGTGATAATGAAGATCTATGTTAATGAAGATCTGTGTTAATGGAGATCTGTGTTAATGAAGATCTGTGTTAATGAAGATCTGTGGTAATGAAGATCTATGTTAATGAAGATCTGTGTTAATGCAGATCTATGTTAATGAAGATCTGTGATAATGAAGATCTATGTTAATGAAGATCTGTGTTAATGAAGATCTGTGATAATGAAGATCTATGTTAATGAAGATCTGTGTTAATGAAGACCTGTGGTAATGAAGATCTATGTTAATGAAGATCTGTGTTAATGAAGATCTATGTTAATGAATATCTGTGTTAATGAAGATCTGTGTTAATGAAGATCTGTGTTAATGAAGATCTATTTTAATGAAGATCTGTGTTAATGAAGATCTGTGTTAATGAAGATCTATTTTAATGAAGATCTATGTTAATGAAGATCTGTGTTAATGAAGATCTATGTTAATGAAGATCTGTGTTAATGAAGATCTATGTTAATGAAGATCTGTGTTAATGAAGATCTATGTTAATGAAGATATATGTTAATGAAGATCTGTGTTAATGAAGATCTGTGTTAATGAAGATCTATGTTAATGAAGATCTGTGTTAATGAAGATCTGTGTTAATGAAGATCTATTTTAATGAAGATCTATGTTAATGAAGATCTGTGGTAATGAAGATCTGTGTTAATGAAGATCTGTGTTAATGAAGATCTGTGTTAATGAAGATCTGTGTTAATGAAGATCTGTGGTAATGAAGATCTATGTTAATGAAGATCTGTGTTAATGAAGATCTGTGTTAATGAAGATCTATGTTAATGAAGATCTGTGGTAATGAAGATCTGTGTTAATGAAGATCTATGTTAATGAAGATCTGTGTTAATGAAGATCTATTTTAATGAAGATCTGTGTTAATGAAGATCTATGTTAATGAAGATATATGTTAATGAAGATCTATGTTAATGAAGATCTGTGTTAATGAAGATCTATTTTAATGAAGATCTGTGTTAATGAAGATCTGTGTTAATGAAGATCTATTTTAATGAAGATCTATGTTAATGAAGATCTGTGTTAATGAAGATCTGTGTTAATGAAGATCTATTTTAATGAAGATCTATGTTAATGAAGATCTGTGTTAATGAAGATCTGTGGTAATGAAGATCTGTGTTAATGAAGATCTGTGTTAATGAAGATCTATTTTAATGAAGATCTGTGTTAATGAAGATCTGTGTTAATGAAGATCTATTTTAATGAAGATCTATGTTAATGAAGATCTGTGTTAATGAAGATCTATGTTAATGAAGATCTGTGTTAATGAAGATCTATGTTAATGAAGATCTGTGTTAATGAAGATCTATGTTAATGAAGATATATGTTAATGAAGATCTGTGTTAATGAAGATCTGTGTTAATGAAGATCTATGTTAATGAAGATCTGTGTTAATGAAGATCTGTGTTAATGAAGATCTATTTTAATGAAGATCTATGTTAATGAAGATCTGTGTTAATGAAGATCTATGTTAATGAAGACCTGTGTTAATGAAGATCTGTGTTAATGAAGATCTGTGTTAATGAAGATCTATTTTAATGAAGATCTGTGTTAATGAAGATCTATGTTAATGAAGATCTGTGTTAATGAAGATCTATGTTAATGAAGATCTGTGTTAATGAAGATCCATGTTAATGAAGATCTATGTTAATGAAGATCTGTTGTTAATGAGGAACACGTTCTTCTCTGTCCTTTCTAAGATTTTTTAAGAACCTGTTTTCTTTCCGTATTTATTTATATCAGTGTGAAAGAGGTGACCCTGCTGACCTCCTCTTCCTTTAGATCCCTCCTCTTCCTCCTGTCTCTGAGCAGCTCAGGTGTACTGTAACGTGAAGAGCCTTTCTCAGACTCTCCATACGTGGGGAGCCGTCCCATGGCGGCGGCGTGTTTCCTCTCCCAGCCGTACACCTGCAGTAGAACGTATGGAGAACAAAGCTGAAGAGGCTGACACGTCTAATCCTCCAGCTCTAGTGTACAACGTCCCATGATGCACCAGATGGCTTATTCCAGCTGTTTGGCCTCTCATCGCTGTTCACCGCTACTTCAGCATCCTTCAGTGAGACGAGATTCGTCATCTTCAGGGTTAAAATCATTATATCTCCTTCTTTGGTTGCTCTCCATGTGAAAACCCTTCAGTCTTCTCTAAAAGAGTCTGATGAAGATAATTGATCCCAGTGAGAGACGGAGAATCTGTAAGGAGGCATCCACAATTGGTTCAGCTGTCAGTGAGTGAGACAGCAGCAGATATGACGATGAATAAAGCAGAAACCATGAGAAGAGAGGGTGGAGAGCACTGGTATCAGGAATTCTTTTTAGAAGAACTACCCTGAAGATTTCTGTTTCTGATCCTCAGAAAATTTAAAGGGTTCACAATAACCTTTAACTTTCCAACAATCTTCAGCCACTCTTCTTCTCCTCATGTTTTCACTTAAATTCTGCAGCCTGAGTGTTTCTGCTCCTGTTGGTGGTCTTCCTCTGTCAGACAGTCAAACAGTAGATGATGATAGCAGAAGACTCAATGCTTTAGAAAGATTAAAAACAGATGCAGCAACAACAGCTTAAAATCACCATACAGAAAACAAATGAGGGCCCTGGCCTGACTGCCTGTGGAACCAGGGCTGGTTTTAGTGATTTCAAAGGTCCAGGACTGGTATGTGACCCTTTCAACAATCTGAAAGTAATCAAAGAGAAGTCATACGTATATAACAGCTCACTTTTTAGAAACAAAACACCAGAGAACTCAAGAAAACAACTAAAAACAAAAAACCCATAAAACCCATATCAGAGATATAAATGCTTATATCAGAGATATAAATGCTCATATCAGAGATATAAATGCTCATATCTGAGATATAAATGCTCATATCAGAGATATAAATGCTCATATCAGAGATATAAATGCTCATATCTGAGATATAAATACTCATATCAGAGATATAAATACTCATATCAGAGATATAAATGCTTATATCAGAGATATAAATACTCATATCAGAGATATAAATGCTCATATCAGAGATATAAATACTCATATCAGAGATATAAATGCTCATATCAGAGATATAAATGCTTATATCAGAGATATAAATACTCATATCAGAGATATAAATGCTCATATCAGAGATATAAATACTCATATCAGAGATATAAATGCTCATATCAGAGATATAAATGCTTATATCAGAGATATAAATACTCATATCAGAGATATAAATACTCATATCAGAGATATAAATACTCATATCAGAGATATAAATGCTTATATCAGAGATATAAATACTCATATCAGAGATATAAATGCTCATATCAGAGATATAAATGCTCATATCAGAGATATAAATACTCATATCAGAGATATAAATACTCATATCAGAGATATAAATGCTCATATCAGAGATATAAATGCTCATATCAGACATATAAATACTCATATCAGAGATATAAATGCTTATATCAGAGATATAAATACTCATATCAGAGATATAAATGCTCATATCAGAGATATAAATGCTTATATCAGAGATATAAATACTCATATCAGAGATATAAATGCTCATATCAGAGATATAAATGCTCATATCAGAGATATAAATGCTTATATCAGAGATATAAATACTCATATCAGAGATATAAATGCTCATATCAGAGATATAAATACTCATATCAGAGATATAAATGCTCATATCAGAGATATAAATACTCATATCAGAGATATAAATGCTCATATCAGAGATATAAATGCTCATATCAGAGATATAAATGCTCATATCAGAGATATAAATGCTTATATCTGAGATGTCATGTCTTTCTCTTTGCCACTCTCCCATAAAGCTCTGACTGGTGAAGAACCCGGCCAACAGTTGTTGTCTGCAGAGTCTCTCCATCTCAGCTGCTGAAGCTTGGAGCTCCTTCAGAGTAGTCATAGGTGTCTTGGTGTCCTCTCTCACTAGTCTCCTTCTTGCACGCCCACTCAGTGTGTGAGGACGGTCTGATCTAGGCAGATTTACACATGTGACATATTCCTTCATTTCTTCATGATGGATCTAACTGAACTCTGGGCGATGTTCAGAGACTTGGAGATGTTTCTGTCTCCATCCTTTTAGGATCTGTACGTGTAAATGAAGGTTCTCTGAGCTCATATTGAGTTAAGTTTGGCCTTTAACATCCAGGCTTCTTTCTCTCATGCATGGCTTACTGATGTTATCTGACAGTCAACCGTTTTCATTCTGATCTTCAGTGCTTTCATATTTATTAGAAGATTATTTGCAGTCATGTCTCAGCCTGCTTGTCTCTAAGTGTTGGTTGTCTGCAGGGGGAGAGCAGCAGCTAAATCTAAATACTCAGGAGAAAAGCAACACATCAACACTGACAGAGGAAAAGACCCTGGAAAGATGATGGCAGGCTGAGGTCATTTTCTACATCAATAATGTGGGAGTGTGAGGATAATTCATGAAGTGTGAGTCTGCTTAAAAAGGCTCCACGCTCAGGTGATTTAATGTTCAGAGGAGCACACAGATCCACCTTAACAGGGTCAGTGCAGAAATAACCAGCAGCAGATCAATGGATGTTCATCATGTGTTTCAGCCATTAGGAAGGGAAACGTGGGGGAGTTAATTGCTGTCACAGAGCAGCATATAATTAGGCCTACATCCAGGGGAAAGAGAGAGAGCATGAATGAAAATGTTGTCATGGTGAGGATGGAGGTCAGCTCTGTAATAAATCATCAGGATTGGTCCAATTATGCCAATTTGTTTCAAAAACGTCTAACAGAAGAATAATTGGACTGAGATTGGTCAGGCTTTGGCTCAAAGCAACAGAGACACAGACAGAGCTTCCTGCAGGTCAGCAGTCTTTATAGAAAGCTTGCTGCAAATACTGTACCTCTACCTACAGCTGAGGGCTTCCTGCAGGTCTGAAGACTCTCAGCTGTAAACTAGATCTAAAAAAGGTTACTGCACGCACTGTACCTTTATCTATGAGTGGGGGCTTCCTGGGGATCTCTTCAGGGATCTCTGGACTCAGGGATCACTGGACTCAGGGATCACTGGACTCAGGGATCACTGGACTCAGGGATCATTGGACTCAGGGATCACTAGACTCAGGGATCACTGGACTCAGGGATCACTAGACTCAGGGATCACTGGACTCAGGGATCTCTGGACTCAGGGATCTCTCAGAGCTGCTCTGCTTTTAATCAGATCATCAGCACACATGGAGTCTCCATTAATGTCGGCTGTCAGAGTATAAGAGGACATAATGAAGACGGTAATTGGATTTTCATGCCGTAAATGATCCACATCATGTGTTTAATCAGCTCTACATTTACTCATATTAGATGTGTTTAAATCAGAGAACATGCTGCAGGATTAAACCTCATGCTAAAGCGCATCACCACTCTCATGACTGTTTGTTCTCTGACCCACTTCTCTGTCCCTGCCGTCTGCTGCTCCACCCTGTCATTAGAACTTGTCAAAGTTGGACTGGTGCACTCTCGCATGAGTATCTTTAGCTCTTGCTTTCCATCTGATCAGAGCATGGATCCAAATGTCAGAGTACTGTGCATTCTGTTCTTTAGATAAACAAATGTGCAGAAATAGAAGCTCTCAGCACCTCAAAGCCAGGTTCATATAACACTTAGTCCTTCTGTCACACTGATGCTGACACATCTGATTGGCTGTGACTCATCTGAAGGATGAGGTCCATGCCCACACATCGTCTGTTCTACGTCTGCCATGGCTGATTGCCTTTTTAAAAGATCTCAGGAACTTCATACTGCTGTGGTTCCTCAGCAATCGTCATTCTTCAAGAAATCTCTGAGACTAATAACTGAAGCTACCGTGAGAGTCCAAAAACTACAAAGAGGGGTGAGGATAGGAGAAAGAGGGAAGGTTTTCATCATCCGATTCCCGTCCCTATGGCTGACTTTGGACCACTGAGACTGCAACAGTCCACTTCTTTTTCTACCTTACCCAGGATGCTCCACATGAGGGACAGGTCACCTGTAGTCCACTTCCTGGACCCGTCTGTGTGGTGGTTCCTGATCCTCTGACTCCAGTCTCAGTCCAGTCCTTGAGTTCTTAAATCTGTTTTGTTTGACAATCCTGTGAAGGATGAGCTAATCCCTGTTGGTCGGTCTAGTTTTTTTTTAACACACTTTTCCCTTCAGTCAGCTTTCAAGAATCTGTTCTGATCCAAACTCTGGGAGCAGCCTGGCCTTTACCTTTGACCTTCTGTGGCTTACCCTCCTTGAATATCTCTGATACAACCTCTGAGAACAGCCTGGCCTTTACCTTTGACCTTCTGTGCCTTACCCTCTTTGAATATCTCTGATACAGCCTGAGAACAGCCTGACCTTTCACCTTTGGCCTTCTTTGGATTACCCTCCTTAAAAATCTCTGATACAGCCTCTGAGAACAGCCTGACCTTTCACCTTTAACCTTCTGTGGCTTACCCTCTTTGAATATCTATGATACAGCTTCTGAGAACAGCCTGACCTTTCACCTTTGGCCTTCTTTGGATTACCCTCCTTAAATATCTCTGAACCAGCCTCTGAGAACAGCCTGGTCTTTACCTTTGACCTTCTGTTGCTTACCCTCCTTAAATATCTCTGATACAGCCTCTGAGAACAGCCTGACCTTTCACCTTTGACCCTCTGTGGCTTACCCTCCTTAAATATCTCTGATAAAGCCTCAGAGAACAGCCTGGCACTTACCTTTGACCTTGTATGGCTTACCCTCCTTAAATATCTCTGATAAAGCCTCAGAGAACAGCCTGGCACTTACCTTTGACCTTTTATGGCTTACCCTCCTTAAATATCTCTGATAAAGCCTCAGAGAACAGCCTGACCTTTCACCTTTAACCTTCTGTGGCTTACCCTCCTTATAAATCTCTCATACATCATGAGACCAGCCTGACCTTTCACCTTTGACCTTCTGTTGCTTACCCTCCTTAAATATCTCTGATACAGCCTCTGAGAACAGCCTGACCTTTCACCTTTGAACCTCTGTGGCTTACCCTCCTTAACTATCTCTGATACAGCCTCTGAGAACAGCCTGACCTTTACCCTTGACCTTCTGTTGCTTACCCTCCTTAAATCTCTGATACAACCTCTGAGCACAGCCTGGTGTAACACTTGTATAGGGGGTATTGATCGCAATTAGCAGTTACAATTGAGTAATACTATGACCCAATTAAAATGATCAGAAGATTCAGTTCACTCTAGGATGAAATAATATTGTGCCAAAATGAAAACAGGGCAAATTGTGCGATGCTACCAAAATACCAGGTGTTATTGATTAATATATACAATATATACAGTTCAAGTGCACTTGAGGAAGTTAACAGTTAACATTTGATACACACAAGGTACAGTAAGAGTTCACTGATGCTTCTGCAATCCCCGTCAGAACGCTTATAATCCACACAACGCAAAAAGAAGAGTTTAGTCAGTTCAATGGTCCAGTTCCAGAGAACATTTCTACTCCAAATAACCAAAGAGGACAGGGGTCCTTTAAAGGGTCCAGAGCGCATTGGATGTGGTGGGAGTGAGTGAAAGGATCTGCTGCAGAGCCTCCTACCGCACATCCAGGTGTAGGTTGTCAGAGTGACAAGAGTTCACAGGTTGGGCTGCTGGGTTGTTTCCAAGTGGCAGGTCTTACCCCTAAACCCCCCAAAAACCTGGCCAATTCCTTTGTTTACTTGTAACACGAATCACAGTCGGAGGGTTTTTCATCGGCAGTGGACGCATCTGCAGCTGCTCATGGTCCTGCTTCCCCCACACACCTGATAAGCTATGGGGAGTCTGTCTGGTATATCCCGCATGGAGCAGCGCAACTCTCGTGACCTCGAGCCTTGCGAGATTTCAAAGGACATGATAATTAAAGCGGCAGCTTAGATGTTATACAGGGAACCCTATATTAAAATATTCAACTGGGTTACACTGGTCTTTACTTTTGACCTTCTGTTGCTTAGCCTCCTTGAATATCTCTGATACAGCCTCTGAAAACAGCCTGACCTTTCATCTTTGACCTTCTGTGGCTTAGCCTCCTTGAATATCTCTGATACAGCCTCTGAAAACAGCCTGACCTTTCACCTTTGACCTTCTGTTGCTTAGCCTCCTGAAATACCTCTAATACTGTGACGTGAGGTGTGGTGTGGAACCCAGATGCAGAGGCGGAAGAAGTTTTAACAATTTTATTGTGCAGGTACAGAGGGCATCCAGAGGTCCAGGTAGTGAGCATCTTCGTGAGGGTAAGAGAGTGCTATATACAAATTGCAGGTGGGCTGGAGTGAGGCACTGGAAAAGAAGGAGAGGAGGACACGTTAGTAAATTGTCAAACATCAAAAAATCACTGGAGAATCTGCAAAGTTACTCATGTGAAGAGAAGTCGAGCTCAGGAGTTACCACAGGAGTGATCAACGAGACTTTCACACCGAGGAGTGCCAACAGCAGCCTCTAGTAGGAGTCTTGATGAGCCAAACTCGCTGCAGGCGTGATCCTCTCCTCAGTGTCGTGGGGGGATGGTGTCACCTCGAGAGAAAGCATGTCAATTTACCCAAAACTAAACACGGTTACTGGAACCCGGAAACCAGAAGTCATATCAAAATAAAATCATGAATAAATAGAAAACACCACAGATACAGACTCTGAGAGCAGCCTGACCTTTCACCTTTGACCTTCTGTGGCTTATCCTCCTTAAATATCTCTGATACAGCCTCTGAGAACAGCCTGGCCTTTACCTTTGACCTTCTGTGGCTTACCCTCCTTAAATATCTCTGATACAGCCTGAGCACAGCCTGGCCTTTACCTTTGACCTTCTGTGGCTTACCCTCCTTAAATATCTCTGATACAGCCTGAGAACAGCCTGGCCTTTACCTTTGACCTTCTGTGGCTTACCCTCCTTAAATATCTCTGATACAGCCTGAGAACAGCCTGACCTTTACCTTTGACCTTCTGTGGCTTACCCTCCTTAAATATCTTTGATACAGCCTCTGAGCACAGCCTGACCTTTACCTTTGACCTTCTGTGGCTTACCCTCCTTAAATATCTCTGATACAGCCTCTGAGGATAGCCTGGCCTTTACCCTGGACCTTCTGTGGCTTACCCTCCTTAAATATCTCTGATACAGCCTGAGAACAGCCTGGCCTTTACCTTTGACCTTCTGTGGCTTACCCTCCTTAAATATCTCTGATACAGCATGAGAACAGCCTGGCCTTTACCTTTGACCTTCTGTGGCTTACCCTCCTTAAATATCTCTGATACAGCCTTTGAGCACAGCCTGGCCTTTACCTTTGACCTTGTAAGGCTTACCCTCCTTAAATATCTCTGATACAGCCTGAGAACAGCCTGGCCTTTACCTTTGACCTTCTGTGGCTTATCCTCCTTAAATATCTCTGATACAGCCTCTGAGCACAGCCTGGCCTTTACCTTTGACCTTCTGTGGCTTATCCTCCTTAAATATCTCTGATACAGCCTGAGAACAGCCTGACCTTTACCTTTGACCTTCTGTGGCTTACCCTCCTTAAATATCTCTGATACAGCCTCTGAGCACAGCCTGACCTTTACCTTTGACCTTCTGTGGCTTACCCTCCTTAAATATCTCTGATACAGCCTCTGAGCACAGCCTGGCCTTTACCTTTGACCTTCTGTGGCTTACCCTCCTTAAATATCTCTGATACAGCCTGAGAACAGCCTGGCCTTTACCTTTGACCTTCTGTGGCTTACCCTCCTTAAATATCTCTGATACAGCCTGAGAACAGCCTGGCCTTTACCTTTGACCTTCTGTGGCTTATCCTCCTTAAATATCTCTGATACAGCCTGAGAACAGCCTGACCTTTACCTTTGACCTTCTGTGGCTTACCCTCCTTAAATATCTCTGATACAGCCTCTGAGCACAGCCTGGCCTTTACCTTTGACCTTCTGTGGCTTACCCTCCTTAAATATCTCTGATACAGCCTGAGAACAGCCTGGCCTTTACCTTTGACCTTCTGTGGCTTACCCTCCTTAAATATCTCTGATACAGCCTCTGAGAACAGCCTGACCTTTACCTTTGACCTTCTGTGGCTTACCCTCCTTAAATATCTCTGATACAGCCTCTGAGCACAGCCTGGCCTTTACCTTTGACCTTCTGTGGCTTACCCTCCTTAAATATCTCTGATACAGCCTGAGAACAGCCTGGCCTTTACCTTTGACCTTCTGTGGCTTACCCTCCTTAAATATCTCTGATACAGCCTGAGAACAGCCTGGCCTTTACCTTTGACCTTCTGTGGCTTACCCTCCTTAAATATCTCTGATACAGCCTGAGAACAGCCTGGCCTTTACCTTTGACCTTCTGTGGCTTACCCTCCTTAAATATCTCTGATACAGCCTCTGAGAACAGCCTGACCTTTCACCTTTGACCTTCTGTGGCTTATCCTCCTTAAATATCTCTGATACAGCCTCTGAGCACAGCCTGGCCTTTACCTTTGACCTTGTATGGCTTACCCTCCTTAAATATCTCTGATACAGCCTGAGAACAGCCTGGCCTTTACCTTTGACCTTCTGTGGCTTACCCTCCTTAAATATCTCTGATACAGCCTGAGAACAGCCTGGCCTTTACCTTTGACCTTCTGTGGCTTATCCTCCTTAAATATCTCTGATACAGCCTCTGAGAACAGCCTGGCCTTTACCTTTGACCTTCTGTGGCTTACCCTCCTTAAATATCTCTGATACAGCCTGAGAACAGCCTGGCCTTTACCTTTGACCTTCTGTGGCTTACCCTCCTTAAATATCTCTGATACAGCCTGAGAACAGCCTGGCCTTTACCTTTGACCTTCTGTGGCTTATCCTCCTTAAATATCTCTGATACAGCCTCTGAGCACAGCCTGGCCTTTACCTTTGACCTTCTGTGGCTTATCCTCCTTAAATATCTCTGATACAGCCTGAGAACAGCCTGACCTTTACCTTTGACCTTCTGTGGCTTACCCTCCTTAAATATCTCTGATACAGCCTCTGAGCACAGCCTGACCTTTACCTTTGACCTTCTGTGGCTTACCCTCCTTAAATATCTCTGATACAGCCTCTGAGCACAGCCTGGCCTTTACCTTTGACCTTCTGTGGCTTACCCTCCTTAAATATCTCTGATACAGCCTGAGAACAGCCTGGCCTTTACCTTTGACCTTCTGTGGCTTACCCTCCTTAAATATCTCTGATACAGCCTGAGAACAGCCTGGCCTTTACCTTTGACCTTCTGTGGCTTATCCTCCTTAAATATCTCTGATACAGCATGAGAACAGCCTGACCTTTACCTTTGACCTTCTGTGGCTTACCCTCCTTAAATATCTCTGATACAGCCTCTGAGCACAGCCTGGCCTTTACCTTTGACCTTCTGTGGCTTACCCTCCTTAAATATCTCTGATACAGCCTCTGAGCACAGCCTGGCCTTTACCTTTGACCTTCTGTGGCTTACCCTCCTTAAATATCTCTGATACAGCCTGAGAACAGCCTGGCCTTTACCTTTGACCTTCTGTGGCTTACCCTCCTTAAATATCTCTGATACAGCCTGAGAACAGCCTGGCCTTTACCTTTGACCTTCTGTGGCTTACCCTCCTTAAATATCTCTGATACAGCCTGAGAACAGCCTGGTCTTTACCTTTGACCTTCTGTTGCTTACCCTCCTTAAATATCTCTGATACAGCCTCTGAGAACAGCCTGACCTTTCACCTTTGACCTTCTGTGGCTTACCCTCCTTAAATATCTCTGATACAGCCTGAGAACAGCCTGGCCTTTACCTTTGACCTTCTGTGGCTTATCCTCCTTAAATATCTCTGATACAGCCTGAGAACAGCCTGACCTTTACCTTTGACCTTCTGTGGCTTACCCTCCTTAAATATCTCTGATACAGCCTCTGAGCACAGCCTGGCCTTTACCTTTGACCTTCTGTGGCTTACCCTCCTTAAATATCTCTGATACAGCCTCTGAGCACAGCCTGGCCTTTACCTTTGACCTTCTGTGGCTTACCCTCCTTAAATATCTCTGATACAGCCTGAGAACAGCCTGGCCTTTACCTTTGACCTTCTGTGGCTTACCCTCCTTAAATATCTCTGATACAGCCTGAGAACAGCCTGGTCTTTACCTTTGACCTTCTGTTGCTTACCCTCCTTAAATATCTCTGATACAGCCTCTGAGAACAGCCTGACCTTTCACCTTTGACCTTCTGTGGCTTACCCTCCTTAAATATCTCTGATACAGCCTGAGAACAGCCTGGCCTTTACCTTTGACCTTCTGTGGCTTACCCTCCTTAAATATCTCTGATACAGCCTCTGAGAACAGCCTGACCTTTCACCTTTGACCTTCTGTGGCTTATCCTCCTTAAATATCTCTGATACAGCCTCTGAGCACAGCCTGGCCTTTACCTTTGACCTTGTATGGCTTACCCTCCTTAAATATCTCTGATACAGCCTGAGAACAGCCTGGCCTTTACCTTTGACCTTCTGTGGCTTACCCTCCTTAAATATCTCTGATACAGCCTGAGAACAGCCTGGCCTTTACCTTTGACCTTCTGTGGCTTACCCTCCTTAAATATCTCTGATACAGCCTGAGAACAGCCTGGCCTTTACCTTTGACCTTCTGTGGCTTACCCTCCTTAAATATCTCTGATACAGCCTCTGAGAACAGCCTGACCTTTCACCTTTGACCTTCTGTGGCTTATCCTCCTTAAATATCTCTGATACAGCCTCTGAGCACAGCCTGGCCTTTACCTTTGACCTTGTATGGCTTACCCTCCTTAAATATCTCTGATACAGCCTGAGAACAGCCTGGCCTTTACCTTTGACCTTCTGTGGCTTACCCTCCTTAAATATCTCTGATACAGCCTGAGAACAGCCTGGCCTTTACCTTTGACCTTCTGTGGCTTATCCTCCTTAAATATCTCTGATACAGCCTCTGAGAACAGCCTGGCCTTTACCTTTGACCTTCTGTGGCTTACCCTCCTTAAATATCTCTGATACAGCCTGAGAACAGCCTGGCCTTTACCTTTGACCTTCTGTGGCTTACCCTCCTTAAATATCTCTGATACAGCCTGAGAACAGCCTGGTCTTTACCTTTGACCTTCTGTTGCTTACCCTCCTTAAATATCTCTGATACAGCCTCTGAGAACAGCCTGACCTTTCACCTTTGACCTTCTGTGGCTTACCCTCCTTAAATATCTCTGATACAGCCTGAGAACAGCCTGGCCTTTACCTTTGACCTTCTGTGGCTTACCCTCCTTAAATATCTCTGATACAGCCTCTGAGAACAGCCTGACCTTTCACCTTTGACCTTCTGTGGCTTATCCTCCTTAAATATCTCTGATACAGCCTCTGAGCACAGCCTGGCCTTTACCTTTGACCTTGTATGGCTTACCCTCCTTAAATATCTCTGATACAGCCTGAGAACAGCCTGGCCTTTACCTTTGACCTTCTGTGGCTTACCCTCCTTAAATATCTCTGATACAGCCTGAGAACAGCCTGGCCTTTACCTTTGACCTTCTGTGGCTTACCCTCCTTAAATATCTCTGATACAGCCTGAGAACAGCCTGGCCTTTACCTTTGACCTTCTGTGGCTTACCCTCCTTAAATATCTCTGATACAGCCTCTGAGAACAGCCTGACCTTTCACCTTTGACCTTCTGTGGCTTATCCTCCTTAAATATCTCTGATACAGCCTCTGAGCACAGCCTGGCCTTTACCTTTGACCTTGTATGGCTTACCCTCCTTAAATATCTCTGATACAGCCTGAGAACAGCCTGGCCTTTACCTTTGACCTTCTGTGGCTTACCCTCCTTAAATATCTCTGATACAGCCTGAGAACAGCCTGGCCTTTACCTTTGACCTTCTGTGGCTTATCCTCCTTAAATATCTCTGATACAGCCTCTGAGAACAGCCTGGCCTTTACCTTTGACCTTCTGTGGCTTACCCTCCTTAAATATCTCTGATACAGCCTGAGAACAGCCTGGCCTTTACCTTTGACCTTCTGTGGCTTACCCTCCTTAAATATCTCTGATACAGCCTGAGAACAGCCTGGCGTTTGTTAGAATGAAATATCTAACAACAGTCTTCTCTGACCTCAGACACATGACTAATAAATGCTCCCCATCAATCAGCTCACTGACATGACTCCTCTGACCAGTCTGTGACAAAAACAGGTGAGCCAATTGATGTGCTGTGGGCGGAGTTAACTCCTCTCACAGCGAGCCCCAGCTGTGCCCTTATTATTGTTATTAATAACATTTAACATAAAATGAATGAAACATGGGTCAGAAAGGACAGGAAATAAATGTTCAACAGTTAATTTTTACTTTCTCTTTAGTCAATACCAGTCACACATGACCTCAGGGACACATTGCTAACATGACAGTCTTCAAGTTCAACAGCTTACCTGTCCATAAACAAAGAAAATGTTACCAAATTAAACTGACTAGAAAGGGATTATGGGTTAGCTGCTCTCCGAAACTCAGCAGGAGTGATTTAGTTTAACTTCAGGTGTACCGTTGTATTTACAACATCACCATTCACATTTACAGTTTAACACACAGACGGGAGCTGCTCTGTGGGACGCTGGGAGCTCTGGCTGTCCCTTTAAAGATCAGGTGTGGCTCTCAGCAGCTGGCTCACACCTTAAGCTCTCATCCAATCAGAACAGCACACCTGCAGCGCAGCAGAAAATACAGACAACACAGAAACAGAGTGTGAGGATGAAACATACCGCTCCTCTACAACAATAACCCGATCTCAATACAGTCAATAATAAACACAATCAAATCTGAGTCAGAGTCATAAGAATGCTCCTGATCGATGCAAATTTTCCCCTCAGGGTTCGAGTTCGAGTTGAAGTCCGAGTTAGAGATGGAAGCTCTCCGTCCACAGCAGACCCACAGTGACGGTGAGAATGACTGAAGCTGAGATGTCAAAGTGGAGCTCAACAGATGATGGAGCAGACCGTGAAGTACTGTAGCTCTTCATTCAGTACTGACACAGGCTGACTGCTGATTGGCAGATTATTATGTGGTTGACTAGCAACAAGAAAATGACTGTCAGTGTGACTTTAGCTACAGCCCTTCATCATCCTGAAGAATCATGTCTTTATTCTCCAGAATCATGTCTTTATTATATAAAAACACGGGCACAAAATAGTTGGTACTCCTCTGTTAATGAAAGAAAAACCCACAATGGTCACAGAAATAACTTGAATCTGACAAAAGTGATAATAAATAAAAATTCAATGAAAATTAACCAATGAAAATCAGACATTGCTTCTGAACTGTGGTTCAACAGAATTATTTTAAAAAACAAACTTATGAAACAGGTCTGGACAAAAATGATGGTACCCTTAACTTAATATTTTGTTGCACAACCTTTTGAGGCAATCACTGAAATCAAACCATTTCTGTAACTCTCAGTGAGACTTCTGCTCCTCTCAGCAGGTATTTTGGCCCACTCCTCATCAGCAAACTGCTCCAGCTGTCTCAGGTTTGAAGGGTGCCTTCTCCAGACGCCATGTTTCAGCTCCTTCCACAGATGTTCAGTAGGATTTAGATCAGGGCTCATAGAAGGCCACTTCAGAATAGTCCAGTGTTTTGCTCTTAGCCATTCTTGGCTGTTTTTAGCTGTGTGTTTGGGTCATTATCCTGTTGCAAGACCCATGACCTGCAACTGAGACCAAGCTTTCTGACACTGGGCTGCACATTTCTCTCTAGAATACCTTGATAGTCTTGAGATTTCATTGTACCCTGCACAGATTCAAGACACCCTGTGCCAGATGCAGCAAAGCAGCCCCAGAACATAACAGAGCCTCCTCCATGTTTCACAGCAGGGACAGTCTTCTTTTCTTGGTATGCTTCATTTCTGCGTCTGTGAACATAGAGCTGATGTGCCTTGACCTTGGAGTTGACCTTTAATGTCTTTGGAGGTTGTTCTGGGCTCTTTTGTTACCATTCCTATTATCCGTCTCTTCCATTTGTCATCAGTTTTCCTCCTGCAGCCACGTCCAGGGAGGTTGGCTACAGTCCCGTGGATCTTAAATTTCTGAATAATATGGTCAACTGTAGTCACAGGAACATCAGGCTGCTTGGAGATGGTCTTAGAGCCTTTACCTTTAACATGCTTGTCTATCATTTTCTTTCTAATCTCCAGAGACAGCTCTCTCCTTGGCTTCCTCTGGTCCATGTTTAGTGTGGTACACACCATGTCACCAAACAGCACAGTGACTACTTGTCACCCTTTAAATAGGTCGACTGACTGATTACAAGTTAGTAGACACCTGTGATGCTAATTAGAGGACACACCTTGGTTGAACATGTCCCTGTGGTCACATTATTTTACATCTTTTCTAGGGGTACCATCATTTTTGTCCAGGCCTGTTTCATGAGTTTGTTTTTTTAAATAATTCTGTTGAACCACAGTTCAGAAGCAATGTCTGATTTTCATTGGTTAATTTTCATTGAATTTTTATTTATTATCACTTTTGTCAGATTCAAGTTATTTCTGTGACCATTGTGGGTTTTTCTTTCATTAACAGAGGGGTACCAACTATTCTGTGTCCGTGTGTGTATGTATATATATATATATATATATATATATATATATATATCTATATATATATATATATCATGTTCTATACTCGTTTACCCGTAGAGACGGGCTGATACTGGTTTACCCGTAGAGACGGGCTGATACTGGTTTACCCGTAGAGACGGGCTGATACTGGTTTACCCGTAGAGACGGGCTGATACTGGTTTATCTGTAGAGACGGGCTGATACTGGTTTACCCGTAGAGACGGGCTGATACTGGTTTATCTGTAGAGACGGGCTGATACTGGTTTACCCGTAGAGACGGGCTGATACTGGTTTATCTGTAGAGACGGGCTGATACTGGTTTACCCGTAGAGACGGGCTGATACTGGTTTACCCGTAGAGACGGGCTGATACTGGTTTATCTGTAGAGACGGGCTGATACTGGTTTACCCGTAGAGACGGGCTGATACTGGTTTATCTGTAGAGACGGGCTGATACTGGTTTACCCGTAGAGACGGGCTGATACTGGTTTATCTGTAGAGACGGGCTGATACTGGTTTATCTGTAGAGACGGGCTGATACTGGTTTATCTGTAGAGACGGGCTGATACTGGTTTATCTGTAGAGACGGGCTGATACTGGTTTACCTGTAGAGACGGGCTGATACTGGTTTATCTGTAGAGACGGGCTGATACTGGTTTACCTGTAGAGACGGGCTGATACTGGTTTATCTGTAGAGACGGGCTGATACTGGTTTACCCGTAGAGACGGGCTGATACTGGTTTACCTGTAGAGACGGGCTGATACTGGTTTACCTGTAGAGACGGGCTGATACTGGTTTAGCTGTAGAGACGGGCTGATACTGGTTTACCTGTAGAGACGGGCTGATACTGGTTTATCTGTAGAGACGGGCTGATACTGGTTTACCCATAGAGACGGGCTGATACTGGTTTATCTGTAGAGACGGGCTGATACTGGTTTACCCGTAGAGACGGGCTGATACTGGTTTACCCATAGAGACGGGCTGATACTGGTTTACCTGTATAGACGGGCTGATACTGGTTTTTAACATCTTTGTTGTTTGTTCTCTGAGGTGCAGACCAGAGACAAATTAAAAGTCCTTTGGTTTCTGTTTGTTTTTATCTCTAGTGAATAAATCTGCTTTTATTCTGCCCTGCTGGATGCAGACAGTCATGTTTTTCTCTCTCTCAGGCTTTCTGTTTCAGACGCCTTATATATTCAGGCACATTTGAATGAGGAGGTTGGACCTTTTCCCCTCTATTTTGGTGTCTCCCTGTGTCAGACAGGCTCCCTGAGTTTCTGAGAAGCCTTAGAGACTGCAGGGGAATGATCGCTTTGGTGAAGGTTTGATGAATGAGACCATGCCACTCTGACTGATCAACAGTTTTTACTGAGTTTGCCAGGTGGTCTCTTTGTAGTCCAGGTCCTCAGCTTTATGGCAGCAACATTTATGCACCAGTTATTATAATTGACAAGACGAGACCTTCACTGAGACTTGGCGGTTTAAATGTTGTGGTGTGTCTCTCATATTGTCTTCCTTTTGGACAGTGCTGACTCTGAGCCGGTGTAGAGACTCTTCCAGACCTGCCTGCTGTAGAATATGACTATTAATCGTCAGAGGAGAGATTCTGGGGTCTGCTGTTCTGATTCTGCTCATGTTTAAACCGGTCTACATTCAAATATTGGTATCATTCATGCAGGATTGAATCTTAGACAGAGCTTTAAGGCTCAGATTGGTGACATGCTTTAACACCACTCCTCTCCTGTCGGGCTTTCTGAGGCAGTTTAAAGTCTGAATGTTGTCAATGTTCAGGTAGAACACTTTTAAATCTGTAAATCACTTTAGCTCTGTGCATGAACGATGCTCTGTCACAGCTGCCTGTAAACTCAAATGTCTGACTGGTATAACCAGGATTTAGTGAGTGGTTTTACTGGAAAGAGGTCCATTTCTTCTTTTCATAACAGTGAAATTGTTTTTTGTTTCGACCTTTAAAGTCTGATGACTTTTTTATTTCTGTGATTCAGTCCGGGTCCAGAGCTCTCCTGGGATCAGAACAACACTGATGTTTTTATTTGTTATTTAACCAAAGTTAATTTCAATTCTAACAACACCAACTGGGACTGGATAAAACCAGGACTTAACTTGATCTGAACCCCCTCATTGTCACAGCCTTACAGCCTTAAATCTCCAGCCTCTCCAACCACTTTAGTCCAGTCATGCTACTTTTCAACAACAGGGTCTTTGGAGCTCTTCAGTCCCAAAACAATCCTTGTGAGACTGGAGGAGATTGTTGAGTCTGGGCTGAAATGTTGGACTAACCAGCTCTACTGTGTGAAGAACGGCAGCTTTAGAGAGAGAGAGGTGTTGAAACATTCTCCTGCATGTGTCTGACCATGTGAGGGACTTAAAGTCCTTGAATTTAGGAGTAATTGTATGCAGATGACAGTCTCATCCACATATATTTACAGAAATCCTTCCTCAAAAGCACGGCTGATGCCGAACTTAAAGCTAAAGCTGTCCTCATGGAGATCAGTTTTCCTCTGAGAACTGAGGCTGATCTCTCATCTTTACCTGACTAACTGGATTAAATATAACGATGGGTGGATTCAGAGCAGACTGAAAGGCAGACATGATTATTAAATGTTTTTCTCTTCAGTCTGACTCAGACTCACTGGACGGATCAGGCCATCATTCTGTCAGATCTGTAGTCATGGTCCTTCAGTTCACTGCCAGCTTTGACTTTAGGAGTTTCTCTGTTGAAAACAGGTTCTTTTGCTCTGATCCTGAAGAACTTTCTCTGTCCCAGCGTGTCCTACCCTCCCCTCACCTCCACATCCCCGTCCAGGATCACGGCCTTTTCCAGAAGATTTCATTCCTCTGTATTTCTGTCACTGTTCAGACCGTGACGGTCTCTGACAGCTCTGACTGCAGGGGCATGCTGGTGAATATTTCTGTTGTTTTATTAAGAACAGGTGGGATGATTATTCAGATTAACCCTTTAAAGACTTCACATGTTGGTCAGCTCTGTAAGCTCACAGCAGGACTGATCCTCGTCAGAGTCAGGGTCTCCGTGGGGTCTGGAGGGGAACCGTGCATGTAAACACATGCTCGTTAGGTGAACTGGTGTTGCTAAATTGCCCGTAGATGTGCCTGTGCCTGGTTGTCCATCTGAGAATGTCAGTCCTGTGATTGATCGGTGACCGGTCCAATCAGCATGGACCATTTTTGTCCAGCTGTTACTGTTATTCTTCCTCGTTTGAGCTGAAGTCATCATCATCATCATCTGAACAGGTTAAAGCAGGTAAAGATCCAGAAAGAAGAGAAGAACCCTGAACTCCAGACTGGACTGTTTGTTTGCATGTGAAGGAGTCACTGAAGTTCAGTGAGTCATTTTGTACATGCACTCCTGCATAACTCCTCATGTATAACAGTGCTAACCCCAAACATGAGGGCACTGCATCAAAGTGACCTCAGCTAGGTCATCTCTAAGGCTGGAACCCAAACACAGCCGTGCTCTGTCGTAGAAGTTTCCTGTCTAACATCATTTATCAGGGAGAAATACTCATCTGTGAGGCTAGCTGCTTTAGTTAAAGCTTCAGTCATTGTTCCAGAAACTACTGAGACAGAGTTCATGGATGTAGGACTAAACAGAGAAAACATTTCTGCGTGAGCTCCAGCGTGTTCCTGCTGCGTAGAGGATAACAGAGGCTGGGAGGAGGACGACGAGGAAGAGGAGGATGAATGAGGAAGAAAGGATGCAGAGGAGAAGAAGATGGGTGTTTGTCAGGACTGAGGGCAAAGAGGAGGGATGGAGAGGCACACAGGAAGTCTGCCATTTTAGCTTTAAATAACTAATAAACAGCCGTCTCCTCAGACCTCAGGCCCACAGGAATCATGTTTTTATGTCTTTTCCTGTAAACATCTCAGAGATCTGAGAGGTATACTTCAACCTCTGCATGGATCTCCACTCTCAGTCACAGGTTCTAGATCTACATGGTCCAGGTCCCTATAGACGGGGATTGTGGCTCTTTAGAGGAACATTCATGGGATCAGGAGACACCAGCAGTTTTCCCCAGACTGTGATCTCTGTGTAATTCAGCTTTTACCAGCTGTTAGCTAACTGAACCTCCTCTGTTATCTGTCAGAGAAGAAGCTTTCAGGGAAACAGGGACAGCTTCCCTTGCTGGGATTTAACCAGTGATGATAGTAATGGAGTACAATTACTTGAGTACTGTACTTAAGTACATGTTTTCAGTATTTGTACTTCACTTATTTGTTTTTTTGGAAACTAGGAAGCTTGTCACATTTCTGCATTCAAGAACTCACATCCAACCTGAGAAAGCACAGTGAGGTACATAAACAGACTGGACTTTTTACTCCAGATGAACATTTTAAATGAGGTTGTCTGAGGTTACAGTGGTTGTGGTTTAATGTGATGACCGATTGGATTGCAGCCAACCATCAGTGCGCTAAGCTTGGTGCTGAGTGAGAGGAAAACAGCCTGCAGAGTCAGACTCTTTACAGTCTTTACACGCGGTGAATTAAGGATTTGTTTTTGACCAAACCAGAGGTGATGGTTGTTGGAAGAGGGGACAGACTAACGGTTATGGTTTGGGTGAGTTTTACGGGTCTTTCTGTCGAGTTGTCCTTATTGTTTTTGATTTATGGTGAAGCTTTTACAGGTGTTATTATGACTTTTTGAAGCAGAGTGGTTCTGCATGTAAGTCAGTACATCCTTAGGAGAAAGCACTGAGAAAACAATACAGCAATGTACTGATATTAGAAAATGTACTTTGAACTTTAATACTTAAGTATTTTTAAAAGTAAGTACTTTAGCACTTTAACTTGAGTAACATTTTACCGAGCAACCCTTGTACTTGAGTAATATTTGACCACAAGAATCAAGGAGGAGGAAAATGTTTTATATCTACGGGTGGACAACAACGCTACGAGCAACGCCACAAGAACAGATCTATTCAACAGGAACCAGAGTCTCTATGAGCAGGAAGTGTCAAAGTATCTCTGACAGTAAACTACAACTAAAGCACAGCTGCAATAGCTGCTTACATTTATAATGGTTCTTATAAACAGCCGCTATCCCTCCTCCTCGGCCCGACGTCTGCAGAGAGTTAAAATAGCAGCAATCATGGGGTACAAGTTCAGTGAAAGAGCTGGACTCACCAACACTCAGCCACGTGTCAGTCACACAGAGGAAATCCAGCCCTCGCGACGTGAAGAAATCCTTTAAGACAACAGTCTCGTTCGCTAGCGATCTAGCATTAACCAGGCCAATCCTGGCAGGAACCGGCCGGGCCGCTGCGTTAGCTGTCCTGGGAGCCCGACAAAGAGGCCGCAAGTTGCGGTGATTCACCCCGCGCCTGCGGGGGCAGGGAGAGCAGATGCTGCGGGGCTGGCACACCTTTCTCATGCCAACGACAGGTATAAGCCAGGTGATAGAGACTGTGCATCACTCCAAATTCAGTCCAAGAAGGCGTAAAAAAGCCCTTCATGCTGGCTTTCAGTCTTACCAGCCGATCGCTGCGTTTTCCCCGGCGACGGAGGCGCTTACGCCGAGGAGAAGGAGCCAGGGAGCGGCAAAGGTGAGCTGAGACCTTTGCCAGGAGCGGGGGCAAAGATCCACGTCCACCATGATCCAATTTTACTAGCTCTTCAGCAGAGAGTCTAAGATCCAGCAGTGTTTGGCGATCATACACCAGCACAGAGTCCACATTAACAGCAAAAAGTGAAACAAACAGCACCGGTAGCGACAGACGGCAGGCCACGTACGCCGGCGCCATCTTGTTGCTTGTCCTCCCAGAGATGTCATTAATATCCAGGTCTTTATTTCCTGTTTGACACAGGGACAGTGGTGATTTTCATTTGTGAGACGCGTTATCAGTGAAAACATCCTCTCTGTTTCTGACAGAGCTCAGCATGAATGTGGTTTCTAAAACTTCAGCTGCTCTTGTCATAAATGAAAGTTTGTGGATCGGTCTGTTGTCTCTTAAATGCAGACGTCTGAAAGGATGTTGGAGATCCAGTGGTTTCAGAGAAGACAG